>NW_024354911.1:6559154-6699841 GCF_902729225.1 Pteropus medius
GAGCTATGATTACAAAATCCTCTTGAGCAGAGCTGGGCAGAGTTACCTGATGAGGCCAGGAGGCCAAAACCGAGATCAGGTATTGTCTGCCAGCTTGGGCTCTGAGCCCACAGTTTGCTTGTAACAAATGCCTGTAGGCAATCACACACACATGCGTGCACACACACACACATGCACATACATACACACTAGCCAATCTTAGTCTTTCTGCACGCAAGGCACTGGGCCAGCTATAGGATCACATGTCCAGAGGCAGGCATAATTGTGTGGCTGAGGGCATTATGTCCTTGATTAAACTGGTTGTTCGTTTGAAGGGACAATTAACCCAGCTAATATTCCAGGCCAACCCAGCAGGTCTGTCCCCATCAAAGGACATATTGAGCAGCTAATAAAGTGGCTGCATCACCTTTATAGAGGAGACAGGGCTCTGGGGTCCTTACTGAAGGCCCAGTGCCCAGGTTGAGCTGGGGCTATGAACACTTCAAAGCAAGGAGACTCTAAGACTAGCCAGCCTGAGGTTATATGAGCTTGAGTTTGTGAAAGGAAGAGGATGTTTCTTCTGAGGAAGTTTTCTCCCACAGACGAATGAAATGGCCTCCCCCTGTGCTTGATTTTGTCACATCTATGCTAGATGCTGATCTTATGACCATGTGGGGACCTACTAGCTCTGCCCTACCTCTGGGCCTTTTGTCGTGTCACAGCTTTCTTATTGTTTGAGTCAGCTGGGTTGGAGTTCCCTGTTTCAAGCAGCAGGAAGCATCCTGACTGAAAAAAATGGGTCCTTCTCATCACTCACCAGCTTCCTGGAGGAGTGGAGGTGTAGAAAGGAAGACACAAGGAAGAATCTTCCTTCCTTTTTCCTTCCAAAGCTTGATGCTAATCACAGGGTAAGGTCTCCCCTAGAGCACACATGTTCCCAGTTGCCTGGATCCTGAAAAGTTGAATCAAATAATTGCACTCGTTCTGGCCCTAGGTGTCTGACAACAGAGGGGACTATGCAGCGGGGAGCTGGGAAAGAGAGCAAGGGCCTGGCCCCAGTGAGTTGCTTAGGTCAGGGCAGATAGGGCTCGAGTAATTACTAGCCAGCTGCCAAGCTTGGCCAGAGATCCCACAGGCTGAGGGAGACCAAGAGTGGGCAGGAGTAGGTGTAGGTAGGAGCTCGGTGGGCAATCCCAGCCCCTGAAAGAACATGTAGAAATAACTCCCATGATATAAGTGTGCCTTCATGCTAGGTATTGTGCTATGGGCTTTGCATGGATTATCAATATCATCTTCACCACACCTAGGAGGCAGATGCCATTAACCTAGTTTCAGATGAGGAAACTGAGGCCCAGATGGGTAAACTTGCTTGTCCAAAGGTACACACTGAGGAAGATGGATGTGGGATTAAAAATATAAGATTGCACAACTCCAAAACCCTTAATCACCCTTTCTCAGCTTATGCATTCATCTGTCCAGCCAGCCAGCCAGCCAGCCAGCCATCATCCATTCTTCCATTCATCCTACAAATATCATCTGATCACCTGTCTCTTGCCAGGCACTGTGCCAGGTGCCAGAACTAGAGTGACGACAGCCATGGGCCCTGCCTTCTCGGCACCTGGGTGGGCAGTGGCACCCTTGGTTAGGGGCTGATGACCACACTCAGGCTAAGGTCAGTCTTCTCACACCACCCAGGCAGGGTGACACACTTCGGTGTTCTGACCCATGAGATCACAGGCTCTGCTCTCGGTTTGAGTCTTGGCCCTGCTCATTTACTGTTGGCGTGACGGGGAGCAAGACGCTTTCCCCGAGGCCTCAGTTTTCTCATCTGCAGAGTTGGGGAAAAAAGTCTCGCATGCTCTTTGGAGTGTTGGGAGCATAAAGGGAAATTGTTGTCTGGAGGAACTTTGTAAACTCCAGTGTTCTAAGCAAATTTCAAGCAGTAAATCCACTTGCTTCGTGTTTAAGGCAGAAGTCTTCTGCTTTTGGTGTGATCAGCAAGTCTCAGATAAGAATAATTTGTAAAAGCTTTTTCATCACGCGTTTTAGGCTTGTCCTGGCACATGCCATTCTGGAACGCCCCAGAGCCTCATATGTGCCTCTGTAATGGCCACCTCCTAGGGCAAGGGGGCTGAGGCCCAGGCCACTGTGCAGGCCGAGGTCACACAGTGATTCTGAAGCCCATGCCCTTTTCCAGGGGCCTGCCTCTACACTGCCAGCCATGCTGGGAGAATGACTGCTTGCTATGGGGTCAGATATTCTTTGGGGTTCTGTTCACCAGGAGGGTGTCAGAGATGAGTATGTTTCCATGGAGACATCAGGAGAGCAAGTATGATCCCCTAGTGGCTCTGGGGTAGAGCAATGTGCCAGGTAAGGATCAAAGCTGACCTTATGCAGCAAGACTCACCCATAAAGGGGCACCTTGTCCTCAAGGCTGAGGAGCAAAGTCTAGTCCTTCACCTCATGCAAGACGGTATTTCTGAGAACTGCTCTTCCTGTGAGATGCCACATGAGGAGTCATCTTCCAGGAGGCTGTCTTGGGAGGCCTCTGTACCTTCCTGTTTCAGGATTGCTCTGGGCTTTGGAAGAGATATTCACAGTGGGCTTTGTGGAGAGCAGCAAGGCCTTTTAGCCTTCCGCTGACTTTTAACCCTTCACCTGCCCCATCTGCAGGCTCAGGCAGTTTTTTTGGCTTGAAAACCTTTGACTGCTCCTTTCTAAACAATGATGAAGGAGGAAGCCCCTGCCTTGTGTCACCTGCTGATGTCGTCCCAGGTTGTCAGCATCTCATCTCCAGGAAATGAAACATGGGGGTCAGTATGGGAAGGAAGAGAAAGTGAGAATAGATTTTATTAAATTTTAGGCCTTTGAGTTAAAAATATAGAGCCTAGAATAAGTGTTCCTCCACCTTCCTATAAAATAAAACCTCTCTCTGTCTGTCACTCTTTCACAGATGCAAACACACACCCTCCTATAGCTGTAGGTAATAACCAGCCTTGGAGTGAGTGTCCAGGCAGGTTCCCTTTGCATGCGGTAGAAGCATATGAGTATGTGCATCTGTAAACACATGCGTGCACGTGTCTGTGTGGGCACATATGTGTACACATCTCTATAAGTGGGCAATGTATACTCGTAAGTCGGTGTGGACATACTTCCACGCAGATGAGTATTCCCAGTATCTGTGAGTGTGTCCTGTGCGGGCTACCTGTGGCCCATGTTACCATGTCCGGGGGTGTGGAGGAGGGGACCCCACGTGGGCAGGGGTGGGTCTGCTCGGTTCCAGGGCCCAGCTAGGCCCTGCTCATCTTGGTCGATGAGGAGGTTGAAGCAATCTTAAGTTCCTGGAATGGGAGCTTTTGGTTTTTATAGAATCTGTGGACCCCTGGGCTGATAAATCCCACATTTAAAGGTTGAAAATTCCAATTTTATAATAAGGTAAAGGCTGGTTTTCACTTACCTCTATTAAAGGCATTTACAAATGATGTATTGATTAAAAGGAATAGAAAAGAAAAAAGCACCCCAAAACCTCATGTCACTGTGATTTATTTGACATTAAGGTTTAGGACTTCCTGAGTAAGAACTGTGGCTTAAAAAATGCAGAAATAAATGTTTCAATACCAAAGAATCAATAAACTACACCCAGGTTGAGACACAAAGCAATATGTGGAAAGAGCCCTGGAGGTCAAAGATGTCTTAGGAACTGTGTATTTATGTCTGTATGTGTGTGTATGTGCATTGTTGCATGTGGGTCTCTGTGTATATGTTAGATGTTTGTATGTGTGTCTGTGTGTATATGCCTGTATATTGTATGTATGTCTATGTGTATAAGAGTGGGTGCATGTATATATGTGTATATTGTGTGTATCTGTGTATATGTGTATGTCATATGTGCCTCTGTGTATTTAGGTGTGTCTCTCTGTGTGAGTGAATGTGTCTGTGTTTGTGTGTGTGTGTGTTTCTGTATGTTCTTGTGTGTCTACATGTGTGTATGTTCTCTGTGTCTCTGTATGTCTGAATAGGTGTAGTGCGTGTGTCTGTGTGTGTTAGTGTCTATGTATGTGTATATGCGAGTATGTGTATATGTGTGTGTATCTGAGTGTGTTTGCGTATGACTTTGGATGTGTTTCCCTGCTCCTGGACTGCAGTTCCCATAATTACAATACGAGGCGTGACAATTATATGAATTCTGGTTTCTGGCAGACAGTGGCGTGCTCAGCCCTCCTGTTAGGGCTCTGATGGGCTTAGTCTCCCTCCTCCTCCTCTGGAAGGTCACCCACTGGTCTTTCAACTTCTCTGCTCCCAAATGCTTGTGTAGTCCTGCACATGCACTATCCCAGCCACCCCGCTGAGGGCTTAAACCTTTGCTTCAGTTTCAAGCTCAGCCATCTCCTGCCCTTGTACCCAGTGACCATGAGCAGCCCCTCCTCTTCCCTGGACCACAGGCAGGAAAATGAGGTGATAAGAGGCTTCTGGCTTTGACATTCTCAACGTGCAAGCTTCCTGCCCCAGGCAAGTGGGAGAGAGACAGGACGTGATCCAGGAAACGTCACACACACACCACACTCCCTTCCAGACTGGACACTCCTCCAGGGCAGAAATGGTATGTCAATGTCTAAGCACCAGCACAGGGCTTGGCCTGGAGCAGGCATGGAAGCACGTGCAGGAAGAGGCAAGGTTGAATCAGCTGAACCAGTGCTCCCGGAGCGTCGCCAGCCTGAGCCCTTCATGCCCCAGATTTAGGACTCAGGCCTCTCTCTCGCTCTCTCTCTCTGTCTCTCTCTCTGTCTCTCTCTCTCTCTCTCTCTCTGTCTCACACACACACACACACACACACACACACACACACACACACACACCTTGGTTCACCACAGAGCCATCTGAGAGCATTTATAAGTAATGGCTCCAGGTTCCCCCAGACTGAATGAATCAGAATCTCTGAGTGGAGGTTCAGCCATCTGCATTTCAAAGTTCTCAGAGCATGCTAATGCACGGCAAGGGCTGAGAACCACTACTCTACTCTTGTGGCTACAGACTTTCCAGGCACTCTTGAAGATTAAATCTCACAGAAAAGAAATTAAAGGTCTTCGGCCATCACTTTGCTCCCAAGCTGCCTGTCGAGCTCATTGGAGGATTTCAGGACTGCCCCACAGCTTCCGACTCCAGTGGTCTGGCCTGGACCTGGAAATCCACACTTAAATCAGTTCCCAGGCCCCTGGTGCTGACGCAAGTGGCCCTTGGTCCTTCTTGAACCCAGAAGTTGGAGGCTTCAGTGGCCCAGGTACGTATAGAGCAAGTGCCACAGGCTGCTTTAGAATAAACTTCAGTGGTAGGAAATTCTAGCTTCCCCCTGCCCTCTTCCCCTCAACTCTCAGACATTCTTTAAAAGTCAATCTGATTCTTTTCCTGCCTTTGTTCGTTGGCTCTCATGATGAGACCCTGATTCCTAATGCAGCGTCTGAAGCATTTCAGGGCCTGGCCTTGCCCAGGGCCTCGTCTGAGCCCTCTTCCAGGGCTATGGGGTCTCTGCAGGTGTAGCTCTCTCTGCTTGGCTCACTCTCATCCATCTTCCCACCTGGCTAGGCTAAAACTCCTGCTCACTGCTCAGAGGTCTCCCGACCCCTGATGGATCCAGGTCACCAGTTAATCCCTCCCTCCCACAGCTCGCAGGGCCTCAGGCATGAGTCCCAAGTTCTCCACCAAACCACATCCTTCAGAAGGGCACAAACTGTGTCAGCTGTGCTCACTGATCTACATGGTAATCACATGTCTGCCCAGGGCCTGCCATGTAATAGGTGTTCAATAAATATTTGAAGAATGAATAAATCACACAACACAAACATACGCTGCTTCAGTCTTGGTGATTTCACTCTAGATAGGTTTTCCAGCCTCACTGAGTAAGCAGGCAGGGAATGTGTAATTGAGGATGTTGTGAAAAGGCAGAATGGCAGCCACATCTTGCCTTTTGTGTATGCGTGTGGACATAGACAGACATACTTGTGCAGTAGTTACGGTCTGCATTTAGGTTGAACTCGGAGACACCTTGGCCTATGGCCTTTTCCCAACAATCAACACAAGGGCTCCTGGGAGTCAGGTTTTCTCTCTGGAACACGGCCTTCCCCCAGGTGCCACAGGGTGTGCAGTGCTCAGAGCCTGAGTGCCTGGAGGAAAGGGTCAGAAGGAGCCTCAGTTGTCTGGGGTTTGACCAGAGTGGGGTTGGGGCGTAGAGAAAGAGCACGGCTCCGGAGTCTGACCAAGGTGGTTCAAATCCAGGCCCCGCCCTTTCCTCTCCAGCTTTGCGCCCTTGGACCAGCTCCTCATTATCCTCCTCCTCCCAGTGGGAATAACATGGATGCTCCAGCCAGCTGGGGGCACTGATTGGTAGGGCCAGGTGGTGATGCAATGTGCTTTGCTCTCATCTTCTCGGAGGGAATCTTTCTTCAAATATCCGTTTCTGGCTCTTGATTCCTCAGCTCCGCCTGGCACAGGGCATGACATATAGTTGGTGTTTAATAAAATCTTGTTGGCTTAATTTAGCATCTGGCCTAGAGACTGGCACATAGTAGGTACTCCTGGAAACAGTGCTGACCTGAGACTCAGGGGAACTAGGATCCCCCTGTGCGTGTGTGTGTGTGTGCCCCCATCCCTGTGACCTTGAACATGCTTATAACCTTTTTCTGGGCCTCAGCCTCTTCCAGGGTCAAAGGAACAGACTGAGTCCATGCTGCTTCACATCTTCCATATTAAGTTTTACCTTGTTTAGAGGATTCTGCCCAGGGTGGTGAGGCCTTGACTGGGTCCCCCGGGAGCGGGGTGCAGATTGAGGCGTGGGCTGCCAGCACCAGTTGGGCTGTGTTCCTGGCCTGCAGGAAGGGGAGCAGCGTTCCTTTCTTACCTGCTGATAATAGAAAGCCGCTCCTTCAATTGAGCTGTTTCCTTCTTTTGCCCTAAGCTATGAGGAGTAGATTGGATGGAAATTATCAAGCCTCCTCGTCTAGAATAAATATTCTTGAAATGGAGCAAGTTATAAATAAGCAAGCAGCAATCTCCTGTGTTATGAATATATAATTTCCATCTTTAATAGCTGACTCGGCCCCAGGGACTATCTGAAAATGGCCTGTCTGGTCCTGATATTTTATGTTTTTTAAAAAACTTTTATTTCTTAGCCCTTAGAGATTAAGTCTCTTGGGGAAATAATGAGAGTTGAAAGTCACAGTGAGCCCATGTACCAAGGGCAGGTACTTTATTTTCAAAAAAGTTTCAGAGAATGCAAAGTCTCCATAGAATCAGAGAGTAAAGGCTGGGAGGGGCAGCTGACCTTGGCTTGTCCCACACTCTAATTTTACAGACTAGGAATTGGAAGCCCAGAGAGGCAAAGTGACTGGCCCACAGTCACACAGCAATGAACTACATTCTAGAAGTCTAGAATGCCGGCCTATCAGATTCACCAGGCTGTTGGCTGGCTCTCTCTTCCAAGAGGCTGAAGGAATAGCCTAGGAATTTCTGATTCTGGAGTCCACAAAATCTGTCTAGGATGACTGATGAGGAGGTTTGTCTCCAGTGGTCCAGGCTCTGGAGAATTGCCTTAGCTCAGAGGCAAGACTCTGAGGTCCAGTGAGCATCAGATGCTGACTCTTCTCACTTAGACCTTCTGGGCCAAGTCTGCACATCAGCCTGGCATTCAGGAGCCTGACACCCGTCCTTTCTGCTACCGCAGCCCCAACATCCACAGATTAGTGTATGTGTATACTGCTCCTGCCTGTTTTGCAGTCTGGTGTCATGAAAACAGGAGGCTGTGGGGCCTCACACGTTCTAGCTGACCACTGACTCCTCCCTTTCTTAGTGTTGTGATGCCGAACAAGCTAGTTGGCTTCTCTTAGCCTTGACGTCCTCATTTGTCGAATGCAAATGAGACTGGTTTCAAGGATTAAACGAGATAATATGTGTGAAGCGTCCAGGATGAGGCCAAGCAGGAACCAGGTGCTATGAATCCCACTTGTCCTTCCAGGCTTGCAAGCTCTCTTTCCCCAGTCCACAGCACTGCATTATGACTGTCCTGCCCTGAGAGGCCGTAATTTGGATGAGCCCAGGGAGAATGAGTCTTCTTCAGAGCCCCACGTTCTCCTCCCTGGTCTCCAGCTGCATCCAACATAGGGCCTGCTACGCTGTAGGTGTCCAATTCAGGTCTCATTGAGCAAGTGCCTACTGAGTGCCAGATGCCAGGTCTAATAGCTGCTACCAGTTATCAGGCATCACCTCTGGGTTAGATTCAGAAATGCATTGACTCATTTCACCCTTAGTACAACACTATGAGGTGGTCATTGTTACCCTCCATTTAATGATGCACGAAAGGAGTTTGCTCCGGCGATTAAGAAACTTGCCCACAGTAATACGTCTAGGCATGTCAGGGCTCACACCTGTCTAGTGAAGAGCCTTTCTTCTCTCCTCTCCATTGCCTTCTTGCAGGGTGACCTGCTTTTTCTAGGATCATAGTAAAACTGGAAAACAAATGCATTCAGCAGCAGGGCCCCTAATAGTGGGAGCAGGGGCGAGTAGGGGAGATATTGATGACTGTGCAGTGTGCCTGTTAAAATGTAAATGTCCTCTCCTGTGGGTCTCAAGGTACACTCATAATTATGAGCCAACATCTGAGGTTCTGATTTTGATGGCATTATCTCTAATGGCTTTATTTTTTTTTTAAGCCGTTTAATTACTAATCAGTACTGCCTTGCAAGCTAATGTGAGATGCACACTTTGCATCTGGGGACAAGGGCCTTCCTTAGTGGGCATCTGAGAAGCCTGCCAGAGGCCAGATGCTGGGCCAACTGGTGTCTCCCCCTTGAGAGTTGCCCCCATTCTAGTCTCCAGACCTCTCTGCTATATGACATTTGTCTCTAAAATCACAGGATCATCACATCTGGGAAGGACTTCAGTGATTGGCTAGCCTGAGCCCTCCCCCCTCATCTCACAAAAGAGGAAACTGAGGCCCCGAGAGGGGCCATGGTTTGCAATGGCGGGAATTTGTGGGGTTTCTTTCTTTTGCTAATTGATTTCTAACACATATACTCATTTGCAGTCCCAATTTCAATAGTCAAAAACTTTCCAATGCTAAAACCTCATTTTCTGAAACTAATTTAGGTCTTATTTTCATTAATAGCTTGGCAACAATCACACAGTGGAAATTTTTTCCAGGTTGAAAAAGAGTCTTAGCCAGGATATTGGGATGTCTGCCAGCTCCTGCTGTGTGTCTCTGGACAAGCTGAGTCACCTCTCTGGTTTTCCTCCACAATCAAATGTGGAGATTGAGTTATCACAGTGTTTTTCCAAACACTATTCTATAAACCACTCTATAAAACAGAACATGCCACAAGATGTAAATATTTGTTACTCAGAAAAAAAAAATTTTTAAGGTTACATGGTCTAATAAGTTTGGGCAACGTTGGACTCAAGTTAATCAAGCTGTTTTTGTTTGTTTGCTTGCCAACATGTGTTTTATGTAATGCAGCACCTAGTGGCCTCTAAGAAGACCCTATCTTTTCATGGCACATTTGTCAACATCTTTTGGACACAAGAGAACCCAGGAGCATAGTCTGGGAAACCCTGGTGGGGGTGGGTCCCAGGTCTCAACCCTCATTCTCTGCACTTCTGTGACTCTGAGAAACAAGGAATAAAGGAAACAGCTCTTGAAACATCCTCTCATCCTTAAGACTTGGACCACTCACTTTCCACGAAAGCCACCATGCTCTTGTTCAGAGCACCCTCAGCTCAGAGCCTTGATTTTGCCACTCTTGATCAGGATACCTGTGTTGACCTCGCCAATGTTCACCACACTCTGCCTCACTGCTCTGTCAGCCTCTGCTCCTTCTCAGCCCGACAGGCTCCTCAAAGGTGAGCCCATCTCTTTATCCATCCCAACGCACCCCATTTTCAGTCCTGCCTCTCACCCACCCCATGAAGCCTTACTTGGAGGCAGCAGTCTCAATGCCGGAAATGAGCCAAGCTTGGAGTCAGAGCCAGATTCAAGTTCCTTCTTCGAGATTTACTTGTTATATGATCAATGGCTGTATTTTCTAATACAGAAATAAGAAATGATCGTGGTATGACCACGTAGCTTTGGGCCAAAGATGAAAAGGGCCTGACGTTTTGCCTTAGCCTAAGTTCCCTTGAAAGCACAGCCTGAGGCGAAGGCTAGTGTGTCACTGCTTTTTAAATAAGTGTAACTCCAGAGATGCACAAGTGAGAGAAATAAGCAAAACTAGAGAGAAGAAAAAGCAAGAGGATACAAGAATACAGGAGAATGTGGGCCGCCTAATGGTGTCAAACATGATTGACTGGTTTATCTCATGACAATGTCTTTCAAAAGACTAGATGGTGACTGCATCTTAGAACAGTCCATCCAGGGAGGATGCGGAGGTTTGGTGGGGGGCGGGGCGGGGAGGAGGGGGCGTTTACCCGGAGGTTCCTGTATCCCATTGCTTCAAGGACTGCCCCCTGGGGTATTTATTCCTCCATGTTTCCAAGCTGTGTTGGTCCTGTTGATCTTAGGCTTCGACGTGGCCAGGGGAGCCCATAGCAAGAGTGACCTGTGTGTGGCACAGACCAGAGATGAAATGCTCTGGAGTGTGGAGTGTGCCTGTATTAATTTATCGGTCACACAGAGTTAGCCACTGAAGGGGAATGTGGCAGGAATAAGTGTCTAAGACCGTGGAACTGGATGAGGTCAAGAGGATCCGACGTCATGCAGAAGGGTCTGTTCGTCCACCCACTGTACCACCAGATCTGCTTCTGCCTCCCACTCTGTCCCATTCCCATACTGCAATCTGGGGCCTCGGCTTTTTGTGAGAACAGGATGTTCTCATTTTTGCTCCAAGAGGAGAGTACAAGTTCAATTAGTCACAGAGTTTCTTTCCATCTCTGGGAAGACTTAAGGCACAGGGGTTAGTGAAACAAGCCACATTCCCTGCTGCTCTAGCTACCCTGAGGCCCAAATGTGTATTCATCACATCTCACCTCCATGGTTCAATCTTCATGTCTCTCATCCTCTACCAGCAGTTTGACTGATCTATGTTGCTTACAAGGCAGGGGGTCAGGCCACCATTCCTGAAGGGTCTGAGCCCTTAATTTGTGCAGTCCTCATGAGCTGTTACCACTGCAATTGCTCATTTACAAATCCTTTCTTCTAGTAAAGGGGCACCAAGACACCCCCAAAGAACCCCTTTTCCCACTGGCAGCAACAACCCTTATCCCTCACAGTAATCAAGGTAAATTACTCAGACGGGATGGTAAGTCCTTTCCTTGCTTGCTGGCCCACTGATGTGAGGACTTAAAGTGACATTTGGTAGTCACAGCTTTTAATTCCAGTGGGACTCTTACAGTGTCGCCTCAAGTAATATTAGTCCCACAACAGAAGTGTCAACTGCCTGGGACAAGGACCCCCAACCTCACAGAGCCTAAGTTCTGTTGGGACGGGAAGCACAAATGCTGCCAGAGTCCCTGGGAGAGATGGCAATAGCAGATGAACTTGCAGCCCTTGACTCCCAGACCCAGGTAGTCCAGCAATGAGAACAGCACCATTTATTGCTTATTGGTTAGGTGCTTAGACCACATCTGAAAGGCAGTACTCCAACCCCACAGCGGGTTGTCCTCAAGCTGGCACTAAGCCCAGCCTTTAACAGGCCTCTTCACCATTGTAATGGGCCCATGCTTCTAGGGACTGTGTATGTGATAACAACAGGGGATCCCATGGACACGGGCCTGTTGTCATACCTCTTTCCCCATACGGTGGGTCCCTCGATGGCAGTCATTAACATGAGGGGAACTATGTAGGTAAATGAGGCATTTCATAAGCCTTTGTGTGGTGTTGCTGGGGAAGGTACTGAGGATAGGGAGCATAAACCCCCATCCAGTAAGGACAAATCACTATTTTCGCAGGGACCAAAAGGCTCCAGTGCGATCAACCCATCATTAACTGGTGGGCTAGTCTTCCATCGGAGTGGTTTCACATTGATGGTTTATGGTTGGCAGATTGGGTATGTCACAGCAGCAGTGATGAGAGGAGCTTTGGTGAGATGGCCTCCCTGCTGTTGGGGCTCTTCATGGCTTCCATTCTTGCCACCAGTGGCTGGGGAGAGAGCTGGCTGACACTCACAGGATGAATCGTCCTGCCCTTCTGATTGGTAAGTGTCTCCCAGGCAGTGGACGTTAATGTGAGAACCAAAAACTGCCTGCTGTGTGCTAGTCTGATAAGTCCTTTCACATATCTTTTCTTCAGACAGTCTCATCCCTGATCTCCCAATTTTCTTCCTTCCTGGCCCTTGACCAACCAGCCAGGCCATGACCACTGCATCTTTGTATATGCTTTCCTCCCGTCACTTTTCCTGCAGCTCTGCCCACCACGCGTATTTCCTTCCATTACCTTCCCTTCGGGACGTCCAGATCGGATCCATAACAACACACAGTCTGTTTTCAGCTCACAATGACACATCATGTTGACCCATCTGTGAACTAAGCCCAAGTTTTCTCCTTCTCCATCAGGTGATCATAGAGAATCCCCACCTCGTGAAGTCATAGGTGTTCATTGAGAGGAATCAACGCAGTGTGTGCAACAGTCTGAGTCACACGCTTGTGTCATTTTCTCATGCCTGCTGGACACAATTGGGTTTCGTCCCAAATGTGCCATTTCCATTGTAACTAAACTACCCAACCTTATAACTTGGTACATCTAACACTCAGCTCATGATGAGCATGTGCAGTTCCATAGTCACTCAGTGTCCTGTGACAATTTCAAGTGCTACTTAGAGCAAGACTTCTCTGCCATGAGAATAATGGCCTTGCTCTGGAACCCTAAGGGTTTGTCCCATAACTCTTCCATGGGTGCTTGCCACAGACTATACCCAATATCTGCCATGGAACTCTCTAGCACCATTGGACCTTCCGGGTCAGATGGACCCAGTGACTGGCAGCTCAGACCATAGCCTGGATGTGCTACAGAGCCCTCCCTTGACCTTAGAAAATCACCCTGTTTTAACTTATAAGCTCTAGTAGGATATTAAATTTTATTTTATTTTTGTTACTTTTTAAAATTTAATTTTTTAAATAAATAAAATATTAAAATAACTCCCAAATTAAAAAATATTTTTAAAGTATTTGGTAAACAGCCTCCCTTCTACCACTATTTTTCTTTCCGATAGAAAACCACTATGTTTGATTTTCTGTGACTTCTAGAGACATTCTGTGTTTTTACAAGCATATACAAGTTTGTGTGTGTGTGTGTGTGTGTATTTTCCTCTTCCCACTATTTTTTAGCACAATTGGTAGTTTGCAGTTCTCCCTTTACATGTTTAACTCGATAGTGTATTTGAACTATCTTCACATAGCAACGCTTGAAGCGATGCCTCGCTGTAGTTCATAACCATCTAGGAGTCTATTTAAGGGATGTACCATAATCTATTTAACCATTCTCTTATTACAAGACTTTTAGGTAATTTCCAGCAATTTGACATCACAGAGAGGACCGCAACGAATAATTCCCTATACATGGAATTACAACTTCCCAGGAGAGGTGCATTTTTAATCTTAAGGGATATTTTCAAATGGCCCATTTGAAGTTTGTATCAATTCTCACTCCCACAGGTAACGTTAAAGTGTGTTCATTTTGTGCATACCCCTCTCAGTGTGTGTTTACTCTTTGCCAATCTGATCAGTAAAAAATGTCACTTCGGTGTACTTTAATTTGCTCATAGGTTTTTATTAAACTCTCTAGTGTTTATGCCTTGTGTTGCCAGTCAGATTTAAAGCTGTTTGGGCTTTCACAGACTCTGTATCTTATGATTTGATATATGATCACAGAAATGAGGAGGAGAGCTAGAGCCAAACCAGGTCTAACTCGTTTGTGGCTCTCTCCCTAATTCCGAGCATGGTATCTGGCACCTAGTAGATGCTCAATAAATATTTCTCAAATAAATGAATAGATTGAGTGTGATGCTGGCCCCATCCGTGCAGCAGTTTGCAGATTAAAGAGGATTTTCCCCCTATTTTATCAATTCCAACTTCCCCATAGGTCAGTGAGAGAGCACTAGAGAAGTTCACAATAGCCTACTTTGCACTAAGAAATAGTGCCTCACCCATAGATCTCACTGAAAGACCTCAGCCATGTTCTCATGTTTTGTCCCATGGAATTCCCTGTGCCCTTTGCCTAATTGGACCAAGAGGTAGGCACCCGATGCAAAGGTATCTTATTTATAGACTGGCCAGCCATCCATGACCTACAAGAAATGTCTAGAAAAGATAGTCAGGGTTAGTCAGGATTGGGGGTTGAGACTCTGAGTACAGTAGACTTATAGTTGAAAGGTCAAGAGGTAGAATTTGAATCATGGTGGTTATTATGGGTCATGAAGAAGTCATGAGCTGTGAGGGAGAAATAGCGAGACTCTGAATGAGCAAAGGAAACTAAACAGCAGAGAAGGAAGTCCACAGAGTGCCCAGGAGAAGCGGATTTCCTTGTGTGGTCCTGGGAGACAGAGTGAAGACTGTTTCTGTTACTGAAGGCTTCCCAGTTGAGTCTCATTCCTGGAAATGAATTTAGGATTCTATCCTTAGCTTTTAATGAGACATCTGAGTGACCTGACAATAAACATCTCTTCTCTTCTTGAGCTGCCTGGATCGGGTCTCTCTTTCTTGCCATCAGTAGATTCCTGATTGGATCCCATTTTGTAAACCTTTTATAAACGTGGAATCTGCAGTCATGAGCAATAGAATCTAAGTTCTCTGCCTGCACGTGGGAGGTGCCAAATAGCATATATTTGGCAATTGCATGATTGGTTGATTGATTTCTCAGTGGTTTAATTTAAAGACGCAACAACAGATCTTGTAGCAGAACGTATTTTCCAAATATGGCAGCAACAGTAACTCCCATCCCACGTGCTCTTCAGCAATGGGACCTCGCCACTCCCCCCTCAAGAGATGGAATCTGATTTATCTCCCTTAAATTTGGGCTGGCCTTAGTAACCCCTTATAACCAATAGAATGTGGCAGAAGTGATACTGCATGACTTCAAAGGTTAGGTCATAAGATACCTTGAAACATTTGCTTGGTCTCTTAGAACACTGATTCTCCAGATGTGCCCCCCAACCTGAGCCTCCAAGTGGTGAGAAGCCTCTTCCACATAGAGAGGCCACATGGGGGTGCTGTGATGATCTGAACTCAGACTTTCTTTCCCAATTACAATTGACATTCAATATTATTTTATATTAGTTTCAGGTGTACAGCATAGTGGTTAGACATATATATAATTTATGAAGTGATCTCCCCAGTGAGCCCAGACTTTGAGATATTGCAGCCCAGGCACCAGAGAGGTGAATGAAGAAGCCTCCAGCTGCCTCTAGCTCCCAGCAGCTCAAGTCACTCCCAGAGGATGTGAATCTCCCCAGCTGAGCTCCCAGACATGGTGGAGCATAGATGAGCATTCCACTGTGCCCTGTCCAAATGCCTGACTGCAGAAGCTATGAGTTAAATCGGGCTTTGTTTTACCCCACTAAGTTTTGCGGTGATTCGTTACACAATAGGTAACTGTCCAGACTTTCTTTCCCCTAAAATTATGATTTCACTTCTTATTCATGTCCAGCTACGGGTTAAAAGATGAATTTCAAATAAGGGATATTTCCTTAACTTGAGCTCATAAACAAAGGCAGAGGTTTTCTAAGACTGGGACTGGCTATAAAAAGAACATTCATTGACTTTAAGCCCAAGAGAGCTTTGTTCACTTTAATATAGGAGATTATTATAGGAGAATATGTCCATAATAATATAATAATATCAATCATTCACTGAGACATAATGTCATCAATACACATAATGTGGACTAGCTTCCTTGCAGACGATGTGAGCTCAGTTTTCCGGGAAATAGTAATCCAGTTAGGAAATTCTCCAGTCAAGAAAGTCCAATCCAGCCATTTAGCTCTGGGAAGGGCACTCTGGCACAAAGTTTGACAGAAGAACCAACTCTTCCAGCACATCTCCTTGCGAGGAGCTGGAGCCACCAGGGAACTCCCAAAGCCAAAGCGTCCTCTTAAGTAAACTGCAGGCTCCTACCTTGCACGCTGCTTTGCAAACTACAAAGAGCTCTCCAAATGCGCTGCTATTAGCCTGGAGACTGGCCTCCAAATGAGCAGTCTTGGGAAGGGAAAAGACTATAACATCCTGGGGAAAGCAGAGGTCCCCGACATCCTACCGTGGCTGAAGGGAATAATCCACACAGTGCTCCCTAGCTGTGTTCGGCACTTCATAGTTTGCACAGAGATATGTCTCTCTTGCATTCATTGGAGCCTCTCTTCATCAGGAAAGGCCTCATTATTTCTATTTTGTTTGTGTTAACCTGAAGCTCAGAGAAGATGAAGGATACTCTAAGGGCCACGTAACCATGAAGTGAGAGAAGCAGGGATGAAACGTGGATCCTTTTATTCCTTGTCCGGTGGCCTTTGCCCTGCGTTCGTGGTCATTACTCCTTACCTTTTCAGAGTACTTTCCTGTGGGTAAATGCATCCACATGCAACATGTCAGTGGAGTCGCAAGACCTGCACTCTCTCTCCACTTTTACAAAGAACCTGCAGTCTAGGTGAACTGCCCACAGTCCCGCTGCAGAGCAGGTGGTCCCCCCAGAACACAGCCTCTCAACAGGGATCAGCGTCAATGAAACCCTTTCACGTGTCCCTCTCCTTTCTTCTCCTGGCTCCCTTAACACATGTGAGCCTGGAAAGGGAGGTCACTGCCAGCCTTTTAGAGATGGTATTGCTGTGATTATTCAACATTTATTAAATAGCCACAGCATGTAAGGCACTGCCTAGCCTGTGGTGGCCATTTCTGACTGACGTGATATTAAAAGGCCGTCGTGACTTGGGCACCAAAGGGCCGTGCACACCAGTGCTGGGTCTCCAGCTGCCCGCTGCCCTTTCCCAGGCTCTGAAGCACTCCCACCCTCACTCCCACTTCGGAGGGCTGTGAGCTGATTTCCTGTGAGCTCAGGTGCAGCCACACGGGAGCAGAAACCCTTGGGGCTGCAGCGTGATTAAACTCTCTGTTGTGAGAAAGTGACACTGTGATCTGATTCATACCAGTAAATATGTGATTTACATTTAATTCTGAGTAACCTTTCCGCGCTCAGCGAGGTGTGAAGGAATCTGACGGGGCTGGCTCCACGGAGGAGGAGGAGGCGATTCATATTCATTAAGACCTCTACATCAGCCAGCTGAAGGGTGACAGCGCCCAGTGCCCCCTCCTTTGACTCACCCTCCAGGGTCACGGCTCCAGGGAGGCCAACAGTCACACCAGCCGCCACTTGGGGTGGGGGGAGTGTAGGTTAGCAATAAGGGCTGGAGGTGCTAAGAGAAAGTGGGAGGAAAATAAGCAGCAGGTCCACAAGCGACACTCTCCAGGCTCCAGATTGCTGCATTAGCTGTATTGATCTCTCGAGGGCGGAGAGAGGCATTGATTGAGCCGGTGACAGGTCTCAGAGGCCCCTGCCACCTCCTTTGTACGTATTTGCAAGGCACCATTTGGCCATCTCTGATTCATACAGGCCTGGGGTGGAGAGAGACATCTCAGGGAAGGAAGGTTAGGGTCTCAGGGCCTTGTCCCCAAGCGAGCAGAGAGCAAGAGTGATGTTCCTGGCCCCTCGGGACATTCATTTGGGTTTTGATTACCTAGCTGCACAAGACCCTTGAACTTGGAAGACAAAAGAAGTGCCCTGGGGGCTTGGGGGATGTGCTTCTCCCACAGACGGACTGTCCAGATGCTCTCAGAGTCTCAGCTTGTCTGTCCTCTTAATGGGAATATCTGTAACGATTAAAAACAACTCCGTGAGCTGATGCCTGTTGAAGCCTTGCCGGGTGCCAGGCGCTGCACACGCCCTCATGGAATCCTTACGACAGCTTTCTGACAGCACCGTCACTCTTCCTTCCAGTTTGTAGATGAGGATGTTCATCGCGGTGATGATTCAAGATGGCAAGCCCACTGGGAAATGAGCAGACTGGGGCGAGGTGGCTGGGTCATGGCCTGATCAAAGGGCCCGGCTGGAAAACAGGTTTGTGGTCAGTCCCTGACACTGGAGCTGTTTTCTCTTTAAACGTAACCTGTCTTCCCAGCAGGGTAGGACCTGACGCTGTGCCCTGCACTGTTCTGAGCTCTCTGAGGGACTAGGAAGAAAGAGGATATGGCCTCTGCCTTCAGGGGACTTTCCCCTAGCCGGGGGCTTGGCAAACCCAGGAGCCGAGAGAAGAGAGAAGGTCTGGACACTCGGCCTGTGGTGCAGATTCAGGAGAAGAGTGAGGTCCTGGCGGGAAAAGATAGGACTCTGGAGCAAGGACATCTCGGCCCCTACCTAGTTTTGACTTGGAGTCAGGCTGTGTGGGCAGCGACCCCAGGTAGCCAGGGCATGGCCTGAGGACAGGGTTGTGGCCCTCAGGATCACACCGTGGCCCAACTCTGCAAGTGCTCAGGAAAATCTCGGAATAAATGCTCCCCAGTTGTCTCCTTGAAGTAAATGGGGGAAGTTAGATGGGGTGAAGTGGGAACTCAGTCTCAGGTTTCACACTGTGACCATCCACTGGCCATGTGGCATGCAGCACTGAGGTTTTTCAGACCCCTGGCCCTCAGCAATGTGTTCCTCCAGCACATTTATGCAATTCCTGGGCTCTGGGCTCTGGGCTCTGGGCTCTGGGCCAGTTGCCAGGAGAGACAGCCGAGGAAAGAGGGCATTTAACCTTCCAGGCTGGAAAGGGTTAGGATGGAGCCAGTATGGGACTATGAGAAGCACCTGGCCTGGAACACCCAGAGAGGGCAGGTGCTCTGGAATGGTTACCTGGGGGAATGACAGCTGATCTGGGAGCTGAAGGTGGATGGAGCAGCCATCAGTCAGGCAAAGAAGTGAGGAAGTGTCCTAGGTGTCCCAGGGGAAAAGATAGGTGGGGTGAGACCCTGAGAGAGCAAGGAACCCCAAGGATGGCCAGTGTTCCTGTGTGAGGACAAAGGAGAGAGACACCTGTCCTAGGGCCCTGGCAGGACACGGCAAGAACACTGAATTTATTCCTGAGGGCCACAGGGAGCTATTGAAAGCTTTCAGGCAGAAGAGTGTTAGAATCAAGTAGGCATTTTAAAAAGCTCACTCCAGCTGTGCTATAGGAAGCAGAACACAGAGGGTGAGAGACTGGCTAGGTGGCTGGAGCTACCGCGGGGAGGGCAGGGCACCCCACCTGGGGTGGGAGACGTGCACCAGGCAGGGAAAGGGTCAGAGGTGATTGTTGATCCAGATATAAAGGGGAGACAGCGTCCAGGACAGTGCTCTGGTTTCTGGCGTTCACAATTAGGTGAAAGTGGAACCCATTCTTGGCCCGGACTGGAGAGGAAGAGGACTTGGTTTGGAAGGGAAGATAATGTGCTCCGTTTTGGACCCACTGAGTTGAAGGTGCCTGGTGAGGTGTCTGGGGAGCAGTGGAATGCTGACCTGAGAGCTAAGAGAGAGGCCCAGGTGATAAAGATGTGGGAATCATCAGCTAAGAGCTGGCCCATGAACACGTGAGTGTGCACGAGGGCAGGCAGTGAGCGACACCACGTATAGAAGGAAGAGGACGATGTGCACGTGATCAAGATGGAGTAGTAGCGGTTGAAAGCTGAGAGACTGTGGCGTCCAGCAGCCAAGGGCAAGAAAGTGTGTCAGGAAGAGGAAGTGGTCGGCCCTGTCAGGCCCCATCCACAGACAGTGTGGGATGTGGATTTCAAAGTGTCCACTAGATTTAGCAATAAGGAGGTCAGAGATGGCCGAGAGAGGCCAGCCTTGGGGGCCTGCAGGGGCCAAAGCCCGCCCGAGGGAGGTGAGAGGTAAGGAAATGGGGAAGCCCGTGCAAACAACCGTTCATATTCTCTAAGGTGAAAAAAAAAAAAAAGGCTTTGGCATGTGACAATAGCCAGAAGGGGCAAGCAGGTCAAGAAAAGGATGTTTTCAAGAGAAGAAGCTGTTAGCCAGGAGCCAGAAGACGGAAAGAGGTGGAGGAAGCAGCAGATAAGGGGCTAATGGGTTGAACAGATGTTTGAAGAGGTACAGGTCCAGAGTTGGCAGGAAAAATTGTGGTGGACACAGGGAGACAGAAAGAGGAGACGGGCATGATTGCCCACTCGTTTGCAGCTTTGGCAGTGAGGACTTGAGGTGTGGTGCCACTGTGCAGGAATGCTGAACGCTGGGCAGCTGGGCTGAGCCAGAGCCCCAGGTGGGCCACCATGGTGCTGCCCTGTTCCTCTGCCTCCTTTCTCAGTGCACCCTTCACTGTCCCTTTCTCCCCACAACCTGCCCTTTATCCCAGAGAGGAGAGAGAATGTGAAAGAGCAGTCACCTGGTGGCCCTGGCCCAATGACACCGGTAAGGACAGCAGACGCGGGGAGGGGCAGCAAGGAAGCCCCTGTGAGAGGGCTGTTGCTCCAGATGAAGTGGTGGGAACCAAGGCCCAGGCCATATGGGTTAGAGCAGCCCTGCTCTTGAGAGCCAGGTAGGGTGGAGGGTGCAGGGAGCAGCGGGAGTGCCCAGTGTGTGCGCCTACGTGTGCTGGGCCGGGCTGGGCCGGGCTGGGCTGGGCTGGGCCGGGCTGGGCTGAGGGCAGCAGTTTTACTGTGGAGGTTTGGGGGGAAAAAAGCACAGAGTAAGGAATTTCTCCACAGGTTGCGAGGTCAGGATCTGAGAGAGCCAGTTTTTTCTGCAGGGAATCTTCAGCTAGTGTGAGTGGGTAATAGGAAAACCGGTTTTTAATCTGTGCTTGATGTCTACCATGCAAAATGTCACAAAAATGACAGTGTGATGGAACAGGCACCCAGATAGGTGTAGTCCTGGGGCACCCAGGGATCACCCCATCTTCCCAGCAGGCAGGTGGAGCACCCCTCCTCTTGCTCACTTCCCTTCTCCATTGTCCAAAAGGAGGCCTCTCTCCTCCCAGAGATGCCACCAAGACACAGAAACAAAACAAATGCCCATGTGCAGGGGCCAGGGCTGACAGGGGTCAGCTGCTTGGAGTCTGACACAGTGTTGGCCTTCTGGCTATAGCTGTTTCTATGTTCACCTTCTAAGGGCGGTTTCTTAGCCAGGTGCCAGGTCCCCAAGTCCCATTGCTTTCTCTAGGAAAGAGTTGCTGTGATTTGCACAGGGCATTCCAGTTTATTTCAGTCTTTTTCCTTTCCCAACATGTGCTAGAGAGAAGAGGCTGAGGTTGGAAAGGAGGGAGGAAAAGGAGCCTCATTTAGTTTTCGTCAACGTTCTACTCTCTTGGAGAGTTTTGGGGGGCTTGACTGGCCTCCAGAGAGACAGGTGGGGCCGTTAGATAAGGTTGTACAGT
Source organism: Pteropus medius (assembly GCF_902729225.1). Taxonomy (NCBI): domain Eukaryota; kingdom Metazoa; phylum Chordata; class Mammalia; order Chiroptera; family Pteropodidae; genus Pteropus; species Pteropus medius. The sequence goes on from NW_024354911.1 coordinate 6,580,499, forward strand.
GTGTGCACTGCTCAAAGGCACCCTGGCTGGGTATGGAGGTGGGCGGAGTGAGGCAGGTGAGACTGAAACTCACCCTAGGGTCCACTGGCCAAGCCTGATGCCCCAGCATGGGCTGTGTCTGCAGAGAAGGGGCGCCTTTTTCCAATTGACACAAAGGCATCCCAGAGAAGCTTGCTGCACCTGTCCCAGTCGATGGGCCAGAGTGATCTCCACGGACAGAGGAGTATGACAACAACCTTCTGGCAACCTGGATCCTCTGGCCTCAGCTTGGGTTCCAGCTGGCCCCCCTGTCCACGCCCACCTGCCTCCCCTTCCTGAGGGGAACAAACCAAAATAGGACCTGTCTTTCCTTTCGGGGGAGAGGGTACTGTTTCCATCAGCCCTGGGGGAGCAAGAGGAACAGGGAAATTACAGTATCAGCATGGAAATTAAAACGGGAGGCTTCTGATTCATCAGAGAGAGTGACTCGTTCCTCTTTTTTTATTTTTAGTTGCTATTATGTTGGCTAGGAGGCCTGTGCTCATTAACCTGTATTGCCAGAGCCGAGACTCTGCGAAACTGGCTGGTGAGTAAGCCTGCCCCCATCCACCCCCTCCACTCCCAAGGGTTATTTATAGCTTTTCTTCCCTCTGGTGAATTAATTATCTTGTACTCCTGGCCTCGGACACTGGCTGTTGTGTTCAGCCGGTGTCCCTTTGAGGCCAACTCGGAGAAGCCTGTACAGGGACTGGAATGGGCGGAAAGGTGGGGCTGCTGGCTGCCGCCCGTTCAGGTTGCAAGTCCCCTCCAACTCCAGCTCTGAACTTGCCCCCAAACCACCCCATTCTCAGCAGAATGGGATTGGGGGAGTCTCTGGTACCCCAGTTTCACTCCTTAGAGGCCTGAGAGATTTAGACTTTTAAAAGCCATCCAATCTGTCCCCATTTGCAGAGTTTGACAATGTACTAGAAAAAAAACAAATCCAAAATACATCCCCTCCCCTCAACCGGAGAGCAAAGGCCCCCAAAAATGAGACGTCGAAATTCTCTGACCCAGAGCCAGGAAGGGTACCTTGGAGAACAGGGGATTTGGCAGGTAGAGCAGAGAGGGGAGGACACCCCATGGGGACCGCAAGAGCGAAGGTGGGGAGAGAGCTGCACAGGGGAGAGTGAGAGAACTTATCGGGATGGACTCAGATTCCTCCTTCTTCTCAGCCTCCTCCTTCACAGATGGGGAGACTGAGGCCCAAAGAGAGACAGCACCTTGTTCATTTGTTCGGCCATCTATTCGCTCCTTTGTTTAACACATATTTACTAACTCCCGATTGGTGGATGAATCCTGACCAGTGCTCACAATATCGGCTTTGTCTGTCTCCCTGTCTAACTGCGAGTCAATGCACAGCATTGACAGTGTCCACAAGGCTACACCTGGCCTGTTCCTGGCGCATTGCAGGGGTCAGTTATTGTCTTGGGTACTTTCTTATCCAAGGTTATTCAAGGAGGCAGGGCTACAAGCAATGCCACGACAATCTCCCCCATGTCCCCACCAGCACCCCCAGGACCACCTCAAATACACACAAATGATGAATAAAGAGCATTCTGGCCTTGCCAGTCAGCATCAATGCCTGTCCTCTAAATGTCCCCACCCCCATCTCCCCAGATGGACACTCTTGTATCCCAGAACCTCCTCCTACATCCCAGCCACACCCAGGGTCTGAAGTACAGTGCGGGCTTCTGGACAAGGAAACATAATCCTATCTCCTCTCACAGTCCCCTCATAAGCCTAAAGCTCCAGATACCCTCTGTCCAGATGTATAACCAACCACCTGATCTCAAAGCAGGTGGCTAACCTGGATGCTGGTCACATGGGAGGGGCTGCTCTTGGGACACATGTCTCCCATGGGAGGTGGATATCTTGCTTATTTCTTCCCCCAGCAATGCTGACTCCTAGTGGAAGAGGACTAGGCTTGGGATCCACTCATGAAATTCGGCAGCATTTACTCTTCAGGCTGCGCTATACCACTGTCCGGTAAGTGCTCACGGCCAGCAAGTGCCATGTCAGCCTCCACCTTACCCCAGGGTACCATCCTGCACCACAGAAGTGGCCTCCCAGGGCAGGCGATGGTCCATCTTTTTGTGCCAGCCTGGAAAGGGGGTCAGACATCTGCCCTCTCAGCACCTGAACGACCTTGCTGAGTACAGGTGATTAGTCCTCATCAGCACTAGTGATAATATGAAAATCACTACAATTAAAGCTGGCAGGTTGGCCCTGCTCTGTGCTGCAGATTAGGCGAATTGCCTAGAGGGAAAGTCTCCCCCTCTGGCCTGAACCCTACTGCCCTGGGACCCTCCCTCAGCTGAGAGAAGCTTTCCAGACCCCACTCTTCTCCAGCTCTATCTCCCCTTGGCCCCCAGGGCTGAGGTTAAATTTTCTGGGCACATTTTTGTGCCTAAAATTACCTCCTTATGCCTGCAATTTGCCATTTGCACCTTCAGAATAGAGTGCAACTGGCTAATTGCCATGGCAATTAGGTAATTGCAGGTGCAATTAGCATCTCTCTAGCAAAGCAGAGAAAGAGGGAGAGGAGACAGAAGAGGGAAATCAGAGAGAAGAAACGCAGGAGTCTAAAGACAGACCAGAGATTGAGAGAGAAAAACCATCAGGCTAGGAGAGAGAGAACGATAGTGGGTGGACAAAGAAAGGGTCAAGGATGGCTAGACAGAAGACAGGGATGTATACAAAGAAAAATAAATCCATAAGCCCTGACCTGGAGCGGGCAATGACCTCGCAGTGAGAATGAGCCCAGAGCATGGCAGGAAGAAGGATACAGGAGCATTGTCGGCTGGTTACTGCTACGGCTACGAAGTTTTCTGGGGACGTTGAACCTGGACAAAGGGGTGGGGTCGCCATAAGCAGACAAAGGACGAGGGGCATCCTGGTAGTGTCCCAGCACACGTAATGGTCCTGAGAACCGAGTCTGGGACTGAGAGAGGCTAGACGCAGCACTGTCCAATAGAACGTTCTGCCGTGGTGGAAATGTTTTATATTTGCACCCTCCGATGTGGTAGCCACCAGCCACAAGTGGCTACTGAGGGCTTGAAATGTGGCCAGTGCAACTGAAGAACTGAGCTTTTTATTTTATTTAACTGTAAGCGAAAAGATAAATAGTTACAGGAACAGTATTGGCTTCTAGAGGGATCAGGGTGAGGCTCAGATGCCAGAGTGACACCTTCATGGAAACTGCCCTCTGCCCAGCCCGAGAGAGCAGGAAGATGGTACCAGGTACTAGGACAGGGTAACAGGGGAGCAGTTGAAAAGGATGGATGAGCAGATCCATGTTTGGATGCAGACTTGATCAGTTTGGAGGCAGGCGAGTCACCAGAAAGAGATGTTTAGCCAATCATTGGAAGTTTGGGATTGAAGTCCTGCCTCTGTTCCGCCAGCCCCCGCCCCACCCTCGGCTCTACACAAGTGTTTCCTGGTGTCCCATTTTGTGAATGCTCCATGGTCTGGGAGGAAGAAGGGTTGTGCATCTTCCTGCCCCTCCAGCCCGATGTTCCCCAGGCCCAGACCCAAACCAAGACCCCCAACCACCTTTACAACAAAACAAGATTTCAGAGAGGTAATGTGGGCTAACAGAGCTGCACACTCATGTACAGATGCATTCGCACCCAAATATACAAGTACACACATGGTTACACAGTTGCACCTGGACACACTCACAAGTGAGCACACACATAACCGGATCATTTTGGGCAGCTGTTCCTGGTGGGTGCGGGGCCTCAGGAGGGCTTGGAGGTGTCAGCCCTGTGCAGATTGTCAGGGGTAAGGATTGTTATCACAAGCAGTGAGCATCAAGAAGGACAGTCTGCAGAATGGTGAGAAGATGCAGAGCTCAGACCCATTGCAGGGTGCATTCTGAACCCAACGATCACTGGGTCCCTTTACCTTCTATACCTCGGAGCAGGCAGTGCTGAGGCCTGGCCAGAGCTGCGCACACCAGGTTGCATGGCCCCAATACTGCATCGTGGCCTCACCCGCCTTGCCATCTTCTCGCCCTCTTTCCCTGCCTCCCACCTCACCCTACCCCACCTCATATCACTCATTCTCAGCTCTGCTTGCCTGCTATTCTCCTGTCTTTATCTCTTTTCCCTTGTTTCATCTCTCTTCCTCCCTCTCTTGTGTCTTTCCCAGTTTTCTTTTCTCATAGTCTCCTCCTGTGGTAGCAGACGTGCCAACCCACATGAAACTGTCCCACCCAAGGACTGCCATGCAGGACTCCCAGAACATTCTTTCCTTTGCTAATAGAGGGACCTGTCTACGAAAGCCCTCAAGGCCTGGGGCCTGGGACTCAGCAGCAGGATGAGTAGGATCAGCCCCCAGGCTGGCGGAAGTGTCAGTGGGCTTTGTAGGTGACAAAGAGTGAAGGATCTTTGCACAATCCATGTCTGAGCATGCACATACGTGTCTCTGTGCATGTGTGCGCGTGTATGTGGGGTCTGCCGTTTCCTCTTCAGTATCTGGTCCCAGTGTGCAGCGCCCTGGGGAGGGGTGGGGAGGCACCTAGTACAGCTCGGCTTTGGTTGGGCTGCATGAGATTTTGCTGGAAAGCAGAGCACTGCAGTAACACAGTGTGTGACCACGGAGGCATCCCCTAACCCTGGAGTCCTGCAGTAGGATGAGTCCAGGTGGCCTCTTTCCTTGTCCCCGCCACAGTGCTGATACTGGCCTGGGCACAAAGGGGCGGGTCAGCCAGAAGAGGCCAGGAAGTGGCCAGAAGCCTGAGCCTCTGAACTCCAGGTCTGTTTGTCTGCCCTCCCACGGTTGGTGCTGCTCAAGTCCAGGCAGTGGGTAGAGGGAACAAGGCAGAGACTCCAAGTAGGGCAGAGCAGGGGAGGCAGCAGGTGGGCAGGAAGAAGTTGGCTTCGCATATTCAGCCCCAAATTCACCTGCCCCCAAGGCCAGGCAATGGGACGGCCCCCACCTCCCCTCACCCCATTCTCAAGCTGCACATCCTCATTTTGTGGCCACACATGCACTGACCAAGGCATCTCTGAGTTGATTCAACTTGATTTCGCCTGTATAAATGTCAGGCACCAAAAGCGCAGTACAGATCTGTCCTTCAAACACTGTTCAGGTTTCCCCAAGAAAAAGCCACTAGGTGTCAGAGGTTGGGGTGGGGACACAAAGGACAGAGGAAACAATAGAAATCCAATCTGTTTAAGGAGAAAAGAAATTCATTAAAGGATTTTAGGTCAATCCCCAAATTAATCTTTGGGAGAACCAGAAACCCAAATGTGGATGTTACATAGCCAGGACCAAATCTGAAAGCCACCCTGCAGGACTGGCCATGGGGTCACCACAGTCCTCTCAGAGAGCACACTTGGTGCCATGGATATCTGAGCCCTGCCTACAGCTGTCCCCTGGGAAGGGGACCTGATAGCTGGCACCCCTGTCAAATGGGGCCTCACCACACTCACTTCTGCACATGCCTTATGCCTGACTTCAGATTAGTATCTTGTGTGGGAACACCTATTATTCAGAGCCAGGTCCATGGCTGTACCCTGACTGCAGAGAAGGCGGGAAAACTGGTATGTCTCCCCAAGGAGGCAGAGACTTGAACCAGGGTGCCCAGACAGAGGGGAGTCGCTGGCAACCGGAAAAACAGGACAAATGGCCCAACACTTGGGCCTGCCCAAGCCCTTTGCACAGGCCACTCCCACACCCTGCTCCACCAGCCAGTGTTCTTCCAGCCCCATCCTGCTGCCTCCCTCACCCCTTCCCCCTGGTTCCCAGAGCTCCTGGCCTCCTGTGATTGGCCCCAGGAAGCCCTCAGTGTCTAGGGGCCCCATCTGCACAGCAGGTTTCTAGGGCTTGGGGGTGGGGGCGTCAACAAACCACAGGCTGTGCTTTTCCGGTGGCATCTGACTCAGGCTGGGGATGAGGTCCACTCTCGATGACATCTCAAAATCAGACCGAGAAACACAAACCACTGAACAAGCTTCTTTAAGAAGGGCTCTGAGAGAGACTCCCAAGCAGCAGAGGGTCCAGGACAGATATGCTGTCTACTAAGCATGGTGGTGGCTAAAACTTAATGAGCAGTTGCTGCACACCAGGCGCTATGCCAAGCTCTTGGCTCTTAGCAACAGCTTTATGAGTTTAGAACTATTATCAGTATGTGACAGAGGAGGAAACTGAGGCAAAGAGAGATTGAATAACTCGCCAGGGGCCACACAGCCACTGAGTGGCAGAACCAGGATTTGAACCTAGAGCCCTTTGTTATGTGGCCTCGCAGATTGCTGATCCCCTCTGCACCTCTACGTCTCCCTCTGAAAGATAGGTGTCGGGGGGTTGAAGGATGTGGCGTGGTAGAGGAACCAGCTCACATCTGGTGACATTAGATTTTGAAACAGGCTCTGCTTTTGTTGCCTTTGTGACCTTGGGCACTTACTTAATGTCTCTAAGCCTTAGTTCGAAGTCTAAGCTGAGAGTCTGGGAGCAATAAGTGATGGGTGCTTGGTGCCTGGCAGGGGCTCTGGAAATGTAGATCCAAGGGCACTGAAGCTCGAGCACCTCAGATGGGCCCTGGGACAAACAAGCTCTGCTTCCCCCACCCCTACCAGAGAGTTTTAAATGCCCACAGTGGAATGAGAGATGATGGAGCCCAACCTCCTCTTCCTCAGACCCAGGCATTATGCCCATCAACCCTCTCTGGGCCCCACTGAAACTACTTCTATGTGCCCCCGCCCCACATGCCCTGCGGCCCTCATCTCCCAGGTTCCTCCTGTTCTGAAGAAGCAGCCACATGTCCCCTGCACTCTGAGCCCTACAGTCCTTGGAACCAGCTCTTTTTGTGGAGAGAGCGAGATGGACGAAGGCAATGCTTACTTAGCCTCAGCAGGAAAGGCCTCTCTCCTGTTGGAATCAAGGGAGGGGAGCATTTTGAACAGAGAAGTCCCCTTGGGTCAGAGAAAAGAACTCCTCACAGAGAAGACTCGAAGAGGGCAGCAGACTTTGTCCTGGGCTAGCCCGCTGAGCTGTGGTGGCCGCCGGGGACCCATGAGAGGGTTCTGGAAGTGTATCGTGACATAGTGGGAAAGAACACCATGATCTGTTAGTAATATCTGCTCTGGGTGTGGGCCAAGGATGTACTTAGTATGTATTTGCCAATCTAGATCTAAATGTCTGTCCATGAGGGCCCAATCCCATTCTCCTCCTCAGTCTTTCCCTCCCTCCTTAGTCTTCTCTCCCCACCCCCTATCCCAGGTTTCCTAGAAGGGGGATCTGTTATTTAAGGTAGGGGTCCGCAACCCCTGGGGCCATGGCCGGCTACTGGTCAGAGGCCTGTTAGGAACCAGGCCGTACAGCAGGAGGTGAGCAGCGGGCCAGCGAGTGAAGCTTCGTCTGTATTTGCAGCCGCTCCCCAGCACTAGCATCACCACCTCAGCTCCACCTCAGATCACCAGGCATTAGACTCTCATAGGAACACCGGTCCACGGTGCCAAAAAAGCTAATTCAAGGCACTATTCAAACAAAACCTCCCATAGCCTTCAACCATCGTATGATCATTTTGTTTCTTGTGTATTCTTACTTTTCTCCTAAATGATCAGGGTCTAAAGCAGTGATTCTCAACCAGGGGCAATTTTGCCACCCAGGAGACATTCGGCAATGTCTGGAGACGTTTTTGGTTGTCCAAGTGTTGGGGGAGGGGAATGGGAACGGGGAGGGGTGAGTGATACTGGTCTCTAGCGGAGGGAAGCCAGGGATGCTGTTAGACATTCTCAAATGCCCAGGAATGCACCCCCTCCACACACCCCAATAAATAAGTATCTGGTCCAAATTGCATAGTGCTGAGGTTGAGAAATCCAAGTCTAGAGAAATACTACTTTTTTGCCCCCACTAAAATGATCTGTTGGGCTCCCTGCCCTGACACCCCTAACCTTCCAAGCTGGAATCAGCCTCTCTCTCCTCTTCACAATTTCCCCAATCCTGCCCCTGTGTAGTTCATAAATCCTTTTAGGATCTCCTTCTACCCCAGGCCTCATTTCTCACCCGTGTTTCTACTTACTATTCCATTGCACTGCTCCCTTCTATCCATACAGCAAACTTCTAGTCATACTTTTAAAACTCAGATTAAATACCACCTCCTCCAGGAAGCCTTCCCTGCCTCGCCCTCTGAGAGGACTAATGTAATCAGTTACCCCTTTGTGCTATTTCTATATCTTGCAAAACCCTTTGCTATTATGCCATCATCCTGCACTGTATTTCTAAAAATGTATTTAAATGACCACTTTCTTCATATGACCGTTAGCTTCTGAAAGTAGGGATTTATTCATTTCCTCATTCCTAGCCAAGCACAGCCTGCGCACTATAAGAGCCCAGTAAAGGAGTCTGCTGGGGCGGCTGGTCCGGCCTTGCCTGTACCCCATCCCAGGGCCAGCCCATGAGGGATGCCCCGCAGTGGAGTCGTTCAGCGGATGGGCTCACATCCAGCCTCTGGTACTCATAAGCTGCGTGACCTTGGGCAAGATGTGCCACCTCCTATGTCTCAGTTCCCTCTGTAAGGGAATCTTCCACATGACTTTCACATTTAAATGAGCTAATATAAGTGGAGTAGGTCTTAACGTACAAGAGGGGCTCAAACACAGCTCTGATCATTAGATAGAGCTATCCTACTCCTGTCATAACCCTGCCTTGGTTGCCCTCTTGTTATCCCATGTTTTCATGAACGTTTCTGTCCGGGGACAATGACTACCTTTCCCGATGGCTGCCGACTAGTTCCTGTCATTGATGTCTTCTTGAACATTCAAATGATTCTGTGCTGCGTCAATCCCTTTCTCTCCCCACGGCCTCCTGCGGGTCCAGTCTCCCTTGCCCTCCGTCTGACCCAAGCCCCCTTATGAGTCCCACAGTGCCTAACAGAGAGCCAGTCCTCTTAGATTTACTCGGGAAGTCCTTGCTGGGTGAATGAATGACTGATGGGACTTGTCAAGTGGGAGCTGAGGGCTGCAAGGAAGGGGGAGAAGAGGTTATGGTGGCGGAAGGTGGCAAAGGATGGGGGGCCAGGCCTCTCCAGAAAGTTCAGGGCTGTTTCCAGGCCGGCTGATTGGTCTTGACAAGCAGGATGGAGGCTGAGCAGCCCCTTGTCCTCTGCACTTTAAAAGGCCAGCGCCCCTCCCAGAACCTTCCCTCAGAGACCTGCTAAAATAATACGTTTAGACCTGCCAAACCCAATCGCTTCCGTCTGTCAGGCTCCCTGCAAATAGCACTTCTTAGCAGAGCTCAGCAAAAATACGAAAATACGATTCCAAACAGCATGGGGGCAATCATACATCAATCGAAGAAAAACATTTTCCCTTTCCCTCCACCAGCCGCCATAATTGCATTTTAAAACCATTCCTGTGTTTCTGGGAGAGACACCACGGTACCTGTTGCTTTTTAACTCAGAGCCGAGTGATGCAGCAAAACGAGGACAAACAGCAAAGTTATTTTGATTTATTTCCTAACGTTGGAATTTGGAGCTTACTGTGGGGACGCAGCCTAGAGAAGACGAGCTGATGAAAATGTACTTTTCCCTGTCGTTACCCTTTTAAATAGATGGGCATTTTAGTCTACTTTTTCGCCACTTTGCAGTGCTAGATTGAGTTCGAAGGCATTCTGGCATGCCTGCGCCTCGCTTCTCAGCATCAGAAAGGCTGCTCCGGTCCTCCATGCTCTCCTCCTGGGGCTGGCAACGCAGCATTGCCCTCTTCGGGGCCATTTTTAAAGTAAAGCGTCCCCAGGGGGTCAGGGGAGGTCGCCAAGGCCTCATCAGAATGAGTCCATAGCATCTTTTCCTTTCTGACTGGGGTCAGGGGGACAAAGGGGAGCGAGTCATTAAGAAGACAGAGGAAGGAAAGGAGAGAGCAGGTGTATTTCAAGATAAACAGGGACAGTGGCCAAATCACACCTGCTAGTGCATTTAGAATCAGGGAACTCAGGATTTGACTCTAAATTTCACTACCTATCAGCTGGGAGGTGGCCTCAGGCAGGCCCACCTGAGGAGTGGTGTGAAGTGTGCCCTGCCTCCCTGCCCTGTGAGGTCCGGGTCTTAACCTCAAAACCAAGACAGGAGGAACTCAGGGCCATCCTCCTAATCCAGGCTGACTCCTGGGGGCTCGCTGGGAGTTTAGTGGCCCAGGCCTCTGCCTCTGGCTTCCCATGACCAGGGGCCCCTCCTTCAGGCTGCACAGCAGATGTGGCTGCTGAGAATGGGCTTCTGGGTATTAGTGCTTCACACCCTCTTACCAGCTGCTTCTCTCCCTTCCCACCCTGCTTCCTCCCACAACTCCAAATCCCCTCCCCCCTCCTATGAAGGGGTCTCTCCTACCCCAAAGGCTGGGCCACAGGCTTTTCTCAGTGGAGATTTTTCTCTCTCTTGGAGGAATTCCAGGGCCAGCTGCTAAGGTTGTTTTCCACTTTGTATGAGAATAATACGAATTAATAATGGATACCAGTGCCTAGCCCGGCACCCTGCCCTCTCAGGGCTCTTGGCTCTCATTCTGAGCAGGCCCTCCTCTGAGAAGTGCTGACTCCTCTCAGCCCCCCATGGGCTTCCCCTTAAGGAAGCCAGCTTGGGGCTCCTCTGACCCTCCATGTGCTGGAAAGCAGCATCCACGCTTGAGGCCCATGTGGCTTCTCGAAGGCTGAAGCTGAGCTCAGTTCCTCCACCTGAGGAGGCAGCAGGGAAGAGCACTGTTCCAGGAGTCAGTGCGGCTATGCCATCTCCTCCGTGCTCGGCCTTGGCAGGGCTGATGCGCCCCCGGAGCTTTGATTCCTCCAGTCACCATCGGTGCAGACCATGATCTCAGTGTCTGCCCAGTGCTGCCCAGTACTTACCCAGTGCGTCTCTGCTCCTCTCACAAGATGATGCTGGGTCCTTTTGTCAACCCCAACGTTTCCCTGCCTGCATTATCGGCGGAGAGGCACGTGATGTCCCTTTGAAGATGGGTTCATTTGAAGGCCGAGAAGCTGAGTGGCACAAGTTCCTTCGGACACTGGACAGAAGACCCAGCCTTTCCAAATCCTGCCATCCCTTGCATGCCTCTGTGGAGAAGGAGGTGGCCATGCAGCCTCAGGGAGCTGCTTGCCAGCCAGAACTCTAGGGCAGGCCCGGCCGGTTGCCACGGAGACGTGTCATTTAATGGAGCTAATGGCAGGTCTGCGTGGGCCCCAGTGCTGATTACAAGGCCTGGAGCTGCCACTACAAGCCATCCAATCCTGCGGAGCAGGTTGCTGCCCCTCACCCCTGCCCACCACCATCCCAGAGGGCCTGGAATAGCAGGTAGAGCACTGACTGCCCCAACTCCTGCATCCCTGATTCTCCCTTGGCCCCTTGAAAACTACGTGTACTTAGGCAAGCTGCCCACCTGTCCCATCCTTATTCCCTGTCTATGAAGCGCTACTCCCTCACAGGGGTATGATGAGAGTTGAATGAGGTAATCTCTGTAAAGTGCTGAGAACTGTGCCCAAACAAAAAGAACTTAGGAAATTCAAGCTATGGCTTTTAAAGCTTATTCTCTCTGAGGCCGAGAGAGGATGAGAATCCAGGGCAAGAACTGTGGGGTCCTGGCTGTCACTTAGGTCCCCTTTTCTCTGTACCATGTATTTAAAACAATCTTTGTGCTATTCCTACCCCCCCTGTAATACCCTTCCCCCTCTGGTCCCCAAATAACATCCTGACCCCAAAGCCAGGCTGGTAGCATCCAGAAGCATCCACAAGCCCTCAGGTACACACTGGGACCTCTTTTCTCTGATATCTGTGTGCATTTCATCAGGAGCCCAGTGAGTCCCAGAGCTTCTCTCTGACTAGTTGGTTCCTGGTTTCCTGGTCTTGACTGAGCCTCTCATCTAAGACTTGACTGAGCCTCTCATCTAAGACTGTGAGGTCACTGAGAACAGAGCAGGTTACTGCCAGCATCCTGGCTGGACAGCTGGCTCCACCCTACTTGAGGTGGTCGTAGGCTCACCCACACGGGTATGGAAGCACTCTGTAAACAAGCTAAGGGGGTGAAACTTATTAAAGAACAGATCCTGGCCCCAAGTGCCCCACCTGTGAAATGGAGGTGACACGGCAGCTGCTAGTTATGGGGGCTCACCAAGTGCAGAGCCCTGGGCTTTCCTGTCTCATTCTAGCCTGACCGCCTTATTTTTTAGGCAAGGAATCATAGTCTTAGGGCAACTGAGTAACTTGTTTAAGGTCACACAGCAAGTTGCAGATCAAAGTCTTCTAGAACTAGGTCTTTCCCAACCCACATTCTGAGATCTGAGCTGCCTCAGAAACACTGAGAAAGAGAAGCCAAGGGATCAAAGGCCGGGATCCAGGGGGCGTCTCTGCCCACATCGCACAAAGCAGACCCAGGAGCCTCTGCCAGGGCTCCCCAGACTGCCCGGGGCTCCCGGGACTTGATTAGGGTGATTTAATTTTCTAGCAGAGCAGAAGGCTGTGGGACTCTCCGAATAAGGTGAGTGTGGCTGTTTCTAGCTACCTCTCCCGGGGTAAGTTGGGGAGGAGCAGGTGTCCATGGCCTAGCTTCTAAAAGCTTCTGGAAAATATGGTCAAGGGGAGGGGTCTGACCCCAGCTGGGCCTGATTCTCTTGCTGCCAATAAACTGTGGCTCAGAGGGCAGCTCTGGAACCTAGAGGGGCACTTCTCTGCCCCTGCCCTGCCCAGCTCCCCACCCTCTCCCTCTTCCTGATCCTTGAGGAGCGCCAGGGGAGGGGTGGAAGTTCCTCAAAGGTGTTCTCTGATTAGAGGCTGGTTCAGCCCACTGTGCCTAGATGAGAGAAAAGTGGCTTCCCCAGGGGCTCTGAGCAAGTTAACTTTAGGCCAGTGTCCCCTCAGGAAGACCTGCTGACTGGAAATGATGAAGCTGCTCCCTGGTGACAACATGGCCACCTTCTACACTGGGTACTATGGAGGAGCAAAGCCACCGAGACCTTGGAGAACTTCTAGAACCCGGGGAAACGTGAGAGAGGAAAAATTGTGCATTAGATTACAGTTAGAGGCTGAACTGGGTTGGCGGGTGAGAACTGCACAGACCACAAATACAGGGTGAGAAAGACAGCCAGCATGGGGAGACATAGATACCTTAAATTAACATGCACAGTGCTGGCACCTAGGGTCATCAGCCCAGGTCCCGGCGGGTGGGCAGTTGTCCATTCTATGTGAGTTTTGAGAAGTTATAGGAACTGGATTTCAGTTTTGGGAAAGAACTCAAGTGAAGTACAAACAAGGAACCAGAGAAGTGTTTCAGGAAAATCCACCTGGAGCTAGAGCCCGAAGCTCTGGGTGGGTCCTGGTTGGCCCTCTCGCTGAGTGACTTGATGCCATTGCCAAGCTTCTCTGTCCCCCTTATCTGTCAAGTGCAGAAAATAATCCCACTGTGCCAACTTTCCCAGGGGATGAGGGAAGATTTAGCACATGAAAACAATCAGACAATGACCAGCCACATGACAGAAGAGGCTGTATTCGCTCACTCACACCCAAGACAGGATAAGTCTGTCCTCAGAATAGGGACCAGGACTTATTCCCGCAAGGAAGGGTGCTTTAACAGAGAGGACATTCTAACCACAAGCATTGACAGAGCACTACCGGTTGCCAGAGTGTGCCAAGGGTGTCACTTTCTTCTATGTACTCTTTCTAATCGTTCAAGACGGCTTTCCTTACATCTCTGTTCAGATGAGCCATCAGAGATGCAGAGAGCTTAGAGGACTTGCTGACACTCAAGAGCAGGAACTTCAACTGAGGCCTGTCTGCTTCCGGGGCCACTGCCCTATGTGATGTTAAGACCCAAGTGGGAGGCATGTATAATAAGCAGAGTGTGGGATTTAGCAGGAGCGGGTCCAGCCTGGACACCAGCCTTAGTGAGCCGCCCAACCAGATGAGACTGAACCCCAACATAAGAAAGGAAAAATGGTCATAGAATCTGCTCTGCCTCATGGGCTATTGTGAAGATTAACTTATGTCTTAAAACGGCATCCAAAGCTGTACATGGTCATCACAATCATTATAATAATAAACTGGCCACTGAAGTAGTTTAAAGGGCATTGAAATGACTTCCTTGCCCCGAGAAGGCTGCACCTTAGCCAGCCAGGGCATGGGACCACTGGAGACCACTTCCAGAACTCAGGGAGGTGCCTGTCGTGGTATGTAGGTCTCGTAGCCTTTGTAGTCAGGAGCCCTCCTCCCTCCCTCCACTGTAACTAAGGCCTGCTTCCACTCTCTCTGGGAGTTTGTGGGTGGTGTTTACAGCCCAGATCTGCTCTATCCTGGTGGCCTCACACTCAGACCTTTCCTGCAGCCTTTGCAAACCTTGCTTCCAGCAGCTGTCTCCCAGGCTGGGGAGTGTGGCACAAACAGAGGCACTGGATGTGGAAGGAGACTGAGGAAGAGGCACTTGTTGGTTGCAGAGGGTCAGGCAGTCATTGAAGGCAGCCTTTTGGGAAATGGATGCTGTTGCCTGGTGTAAAGGAATCTTGAAAGTGATGACTGGAGCAGATGGTGAGAGAGTTAGAGACAGAAATCACAGGCGGGAGCAACTGCTAGAACAAAGGTGGAAATGTGGGAATGAAGCAGGGAGGATGAAGGAACACTTTGGCCTAAATGGTCAGAGGGCAAAAGCAGGTCACGTGATCTAGAAATCAAGACCAAACTTCGGCTGGCCAGGGAGGAGCTGTGGAGCCGCATGAAGTTTCTCCGGCAGGTGAGGGGCAGATGAAGGGGGTCCATCCATCCTGTCTCTGAGACTGCTCTTTATTCTGGAGTAAGGGAGTGCTGGAGGGGAGACAGAAGTTCCTCAAAGCTTATCCTCTGCCACACCCCAGATGCTACCAGCCACAGAGGCAGCCACGTGACCCCGTACACCCCCACCAGGTGTGGCTTTCATGGTCTGCCTTTCAGCAGAAGAAAGAACCAGTCATACGCAACCCCACCCGAGGTCACCCCCATAATGACCCGAACAAGGATGGCCTCAGCACAGAGAGAGGCGCATGCAAATGAGCACGGAAACAGTGACAAGGGCACCTGGTGGAAAGCTTTCCTTTCCCAGGCCTGTGGTAGGGAGGTGGGCGGTGGGAGGTGAACAGAGGCTGGAGGTTACTTTGAACATGACCGAGTTCAGCCCCCTAACCTCCTGCGTTGAGAAAAGCAAAGATTCTGTCCTCAGAGCTCAGATCTCAGTTCTGGGTCTTACTCCATGCATCAGGTGACCTGGACAAGTTAGCTTACTCTGAACCCAGTTTTCCTTGAAATCTGTAGCGAAAGGGTGAAGGGTCTGGCCCACCACATTCTCCATATGCATTTTACTGACTTTCTCCTCTGCCACCCAGAAGACCTGACATTTACACAGAGAGATCATGAGCTTGAATGTTCCAGGCCCCAGAAGGTGATATAGCCCACATGGAACCATGGACTTGAGGTCACCTGATGTGGAGACCGAGCCTAACCTAGACTGTTTCCTCTGACTCCTAAAACCCCATGTGGGCCAAATACACCGAGCACGGGCATGCACCAACCCAAAGCCGCTGGCAGAAGCCCCTGCCTCTATCCTGGTAAGGTTCAGAGACAATCTGGTGGCTTTGAAAATGATTAAAGCTGTGAGCAGGTAGGACTTCCTCCCCCCCCCCGCCAGCCCCCCGCACTTGATTCCCTCATCTAGCTGAAGCGAGCTAGGAGGGAAGGAACACGGCTGGCAGGATACCAGCTCAGGGGACTGGTGACAGCCCACCCTGGGTTTCATCACCTCCTTGCCTTGGGCCTCCTCCCAGTTTTCTGGGGGCTCTAACTCCTGGCTAACATCACCTTTCTCTCCCCTCCACTCTGAGCTAGGCCGCCTGCTTTCAAATTCCAGCTCCATCTGTTCTAGCTGTGTGACCTTCAGCTATAAATCCCTCTGTACCTCAGCTTCCTCACCTATGAAGTGGGGCTAATGAGTGTTTCTCCCTATAGGGGAGTGATGAAGAGAAAATCAGCTAATCCATGTGGACTGCCCTGATGGTTCCCAATGGGACCCAATGATGTGGTAAGTTGGTGATTTTTATTCAGACAGGCCCCTGGGGAAAGTCAGTCTTAGCGCCTTTCCTTCTCCCAGGGATCATCTATCTCTGCGGTAAAGTCTGGGCTAAGTCGGTGACAGGCAAGGACTGGGCCAGAGTCAGTATAATTTAGAGAGAGGAAGGAGGTGGGCAAGGAAGTGGTTTCTCATGCTTCCTGGTGCCCGTGAACTAACCTGCTCGCCTGCTTCTCCAGTAGATCTGACTGGCCCACGCTCACACTGGCGCTTCCTTGATGAGGAGCATGACCCTCAGAACGCTCACGTCCCCCAGAAAGCAAGCACGTGTGAGCCAGTGATTCCGAAACAAGATATTGTTCCTACTTCGCAGATGAGAAACCCGAGGCTCAGAACGGTGCTGTTACTTGGCCACCATCACTCAGCCAAGGAGCTGGCTCCAGAGAGCAGGACTCCCAGGGCCCCTTCCACCACGCCCGACAGGCTGACCATCTCCGGGCTCAGTCACCTCATCCTAGGCTCTCAAGATCCATCCTGCACCTGGCAAAGGAGGCGAAGGCAGGGATTCTAGCCCAAGGTTGGCCACACAGCCCACTGCCCCTTCCCAGGACTGACAGGAAGACAGGAAATGGCTTGCCCAGGCTTCCCACTCAGCCCTCCCTTCCTTCTGGCATCAACTCTAAGCTGTCGGGGCCTGTTCTGAGCAGTCACTGCCGCTCTGACGCATTGAGGTAGGTGTCTGTGGCAAGGGCCACAGGCCTGTGGTGGGCCAGACACTGAGGACAAACAGCAGCACTTGAGAGGGCTGAGGACCATCTGCTATGGCAGTAGAAGGATCTGAGTCCTCGGGTCAGACCAGAGGCAGGGTCTAAAGACACCAGCTGATGACAGGGCAGGCCTGGCAGGGTGCTGAGAGTCTAGCAGCCAGAGAAGCTGCTGTTCCCCAGGGAGGAGGCCAGACGGAACAGAGCAAAGACCTCAGGAACCGAAACTCCACAGTGTGGGCAAGATCTGGGGGCTGGGTGGGAACTTTCACAGACCTTACCCCCAGACTGTGGGCCAGGCCTCTTGACCACACGACACCACGAAGGGAGGGCTGCAGCCTGGGGTTCGTGCCCCCAAAGTCTCTGCCTTACCCTGCAAGGCTCTGCCAAGCAGCCCATTAATTAGCACAAGAATGTATATTTTTATAATAGAAAATACGGGCCTGTCGTAAGAGAAAAAAAATGTCAAAAGCACAAAAGGATACATAGGGAAAACCAATTCTCCTTCCTTCCCCTGTTCCTTCCCACCCAGCCCCCCTCCCGGAGGCCTCCACACTTACTGGTTTCTTTAGAGCCTTCCGACACTACAGGAATTTGCAAACACATGTGTGTGTGTCTTTTCCTTGCTTTTTGCACAAAGGGTAGCAGAAAAGTATATCCCGAAGCCCTTTCCTTATAGGAACACATGGAAGCCACACCTTTTTTTTTTTTTTTTTTTTTTGCTTTAGTGCTTTAAAGAATAGTATTATTCTTTTGTGTGCTTCTGTGGGAGGTCTTCTGTATCAGCTAAGGTGTGGCTAAGGTCATCTGTGTGGTGGTTCTGTTTAACAGCTGTGTTAATGCCACGATATGGACACCATCGTTCATTTGATCTGTCCCCTATTGATTAACATTCAGCTATTTTCAATCTTTTCCTTCTATAAAAAACGCCAGGATGAATGGCCAAGTACACACTTCACACGTTTATCTCAACGATACAGTCCCAGAGTTGGCTTCACTGGGTCAAAGGCAATAGAATAAGTAGCTGTGACGGGTTGTCCACTTGCTGTCCCCAGAGGTGGCACTGATTCATATCCTTGCCAGTCCCCTCTGCCAGCGACTGTACCTTCTCCCTTAACAACAGAGAGCTACCATACTTTTGATTTTTCCAGGCTGACGGTTGAGAGAGAGTCCCTTCTTGAAGTTTTCATTGCATTTCTCTCATGAGAAAGACTAACTTTTCGTATATTTAAGAGCCACGTGTATAATCTTTCAAAGCCTGTCTTCCTATACTTCCCCCATTTTTAAATATTGGGTTTTTGGCATTTTCCCATCGATAGGCAGAGGCTCTTTGTACACTAAAGAAATCAGTCCTGTCTTTGCAGGATGAGTTGCGGTTTTATTTCTCAGTTGACCACTTGTCATTATGCTTGGGGTCACACATTGCCAATCCTTTGTGTCCCCCCTCTGAAGTTCAAAGGCCTTTGGGAGGGGAGAGAAGTTCAATTTGTAATCCTCGGTGTGACTCTGGGCAGGAGGGCTAGGGGCCTTCCCAGGCTTGTGTCTCCATCTGTAAATGGAGCAGGGCTTCATAGATCTCTGAAATCCCTCATGGTCCCACCTGAGATTGGGGTCTAAAGCTCTGAATGGTCAAACTGAGCACCAAGAGGTTCTGAGTGCTGAGAGAGGGGAGGGGACAGGTAGAAAACAGACGGGAGCCCAAAAGAGGAAGTAGGAAAAGCAGAGACAAACTGCTGGCTGTAGTGCTGCTGTGGGCAGAGCCACGGCCTTCACCTCCTCCCAGTGAATGGGGGTGCAAGGTGGCCCGGAGCATCCAGACAAGGTTTAAAGGGGACTTAATCTCCATATTGTGACTGTGGAGGGCTCCACCAACTCTGAGAGTCTGACTGGGCAGGTGGAGGCAAGCCCTTGATCCTGGTGGCTTGGGAAAGGCTTGGGAAAACTCCAGGGCCCCAGGCCCAGGCATCATCACCAAGAGGGAGGCCAAGGTCCTGAGGCCCATGGGATTAGCCCGAAGCCACCAACCAAAAAGCGGCAGAGGCAACATGTGACCTTGGGTCCCAGGTCCCAAGACCTAAAGAAATCAGTCCTGTCTTTGCAATATGAGCTGCAGGCACTGTTCTGCACCTGGGCCAGTCTCTGGAAGGCTCCAGAAGGAAGGCAGCATACGTGTCAATAATAACAAGAACTCACATTTACAGAGCTCTCCCACGGGTCCAGCTCTGCACAGGCACATGATCCTCACCCCTCCACACACATTTCGCTCTCCCCAGCAGCTCCTGTGGGGAACGCCACTGTGCTGCTCTCTAACAGATGAGGAAACTGAGGCAGGTGTACAGAAACACACCCAGGAGAAGTGAGCAGGCCCAGGAAAAAACAGCAGCTGTTGCTCAGTGAAGAAATCCAGTCTGAGCCCTGGGAGCTAGCAGCAGAGCCCTGCTGGGCAGCAGGCCCCCTCGAAGGCATCCCCTCCCTCCCCGGGGGTCTGAGGGGCCTGAAGCTTCCTTTCCAGGCTGGTCCCTGTTATATCCATGAATAAACTCTGAGAGTGGCTGTGCACCAAGCCTAGGGCCTGGCCCAGGCCACTGCTCTGTTACCTATGTCGCACGAATCAGAGACAAGTTTTCAGGCCCAGGAATCATGGAGAAGGGGACACAGAACCATGGAAGGGTGTAGAACTCTGGCTTGAGACTTCTGAACGCCCCTTAGACAACCCTTCCCTTCTCTGGCCTTGGCTGCCCAAGGAAGGAGTTGGGCCAGATCATGCATGTGGTCCTTTGTCACTCAGAGCAGCACCATATTCTGGAGGTGAAGCCCCCTGGCAGGGCCCCTCACAGAGCGCTCAATGCTCTTTTATCACACCCTTCTCCCATGGGCTCCCCACCAGCGGTTACACTGTGAGGTCCGGGAGGGCAGCAACCAGGTGGGTCTTGTTTCACTCTGTTTCCCATCACCCAGCAGACGCTCAGAGGTGTTTGTTGAATGAATGAATGAGCATAATGACACCACTGCTAAAATTGCTAACTGTGACCCGAATGCCCTCTTGATAACAGGTGGTGGGGATGATACAGGTTGTTTCCTCTATGAGGGGGCCAGAGGGTCTGGAAAAGGGAGGAAGACTGGGGGGGAAGATGAACTTAAAGGCTTCGCCATGGGCCACATCTGAACAGCTAAGGAAAACAACCAGGTTTACGAATGCCCCTCCCTAGAGCAAAAGCTGCCTTGCTCCAGGCACATGGAGCAGGGGCATTTACACTTCATGCCCCAGAGGGGAGGTCAGGTTTCAGGGGCTATGGGCTGTCTGGAAGGAGAGAAAGAGAATGTGGAGAGGGACAGTCGTAAAAGCTAAACAGCTCCAAGGCCACTTCCCTCTTCTACCTTCAGCCTCTGAGCCCAGTGCCTTTTTCACCCAATGATGAGCAGAGCTAGCAGATGCCCTGTGTCTGCAAAGCCAGCAGCCCCTGCTTGTTACCACAGGTTACTCAGCAGGACTGAATTTGCCTGATTTAACCCTTTGCAGACGCCTAACTGAAGGAGGCAAAGTAAGCTGCGGTAGCTTGCTGGATCAGCCCCTCTTCTGCCCCGAGGCTGGCTCCTTGGAGGTGATGAGGCAGGAGGAACAGTTCATCTGGGCTCCCATTCCTGGTTCTTGCTTTTCAGAGTCCACAGTGGCTGGTGAGCCTTCCTGGTGGACTTCCTTTATCTCACTGCTGCTGGGAAAGGAAGGCTAGAAATATAACGGGCTAGACGGCAGCCTGAGGCAGACAGCAGGAGGCACTGACCTGGAAATCCAGCTGCCTTGGGAGCCTGAAAGCATGAGGGAAATCCTAGCTCTGCTGTTTCCAGGCTGAGTGGACTCTGGCACGTGACTTAACCCCAGTGGCTCCATATCCTCATGTAAAATGGGGATGACCATAATAGTTTCCATTTCATAGGTGAATGAATACATGCGAAGCACTCAGAATAGTGCCTGGATCAACATGATGTATTTGTCTTAGTCTTAGCTTGTCCTGATATCATCTATCATTCCATGGACCAGGTGTCTGCCCTGTGACAGGACCTGGGCAAGCCATTTTCCATCACAGAATCCTTTCCCCAACTTCATGAGATGGAGATTATCTTCCCAGTTTCCCAGATCAGAAGACTGGTACTCAGAGAAGATGAGTCATTTGCCTAAAGTCACGTAGCTAGTAAAAGGCAGAGGTAAGGCAGATCCCAAGTTTGCGACCTCAAAAGAATGTGCCCTCGCCACAGGGCTGTTCTTTGCCTGCCACTAAATGCTCTATGTGACTGGGTGAGTCATTTAGTCTTGTGGGCCTCAGGTTGTTCATCTGCAAAAAGGCCTAGTGGCTCTGCCATCTCATGCTAAGTATATCTTGTTTCTGGCCACCTCGTCTGTACCCCATGGGGTACACCGACATGCCCCCAAGGGAGGGCGAACGAAGGTAACAGGTTAGACTCTGCTTTTTTCGTTCTTGGTGTGGAGCTATGAGTAAATTCATTCCTCAAGAATTCAATAATTGTCTAAGTAATGCTGTCTTAGACCAAGGTGGGCCAGGTGTCAGGAAGACGGGACACAGTTCTGCTCTCAATGAGCTTATGGTTTAACAGAGAGACTCTCAGATCCCTTAGCTTCCCTGAACCTCAGCCGCCTTAATCTGTAGAACGGGCTCCTGCACTGCTCTTTCAGAAACCAGGAAACACTGGAGGCAGGTGAGTGTTCTGGCCTCAGGGCCTGGAGTTGATGGTGCAGTTCAGGTGGGAGCGGGAGGGTGGCCACTGGTGTTGACAGCCCAACTTTCTGGAGAAGCAGTCACGGGGGGTGGTCCAGCAGGCTGCTTTCCTCAGGCTCTCCTACAGCAGCGCGTCTATTGATCCCATTTCTCCAAATAGCCTTTTTTGATAAAAACTGACCCATCTCTCTTCCCTGGGACGTGAGCAGTAGACCAGTTTGTCGAGAATAAGATAGATGGCAGGCTAGGATGGGTCCTCTCTTGGATCTTCGCGTGTCCCCAGCCCAGCAAAGATGGAAGTGACGTTAGTCACCCTTTCAGGAAGCTGGTTCTGTGAGATGCTGTCCTCGGCCCACCTTCTCCCTGGCCGCAGGGCAGCCGTTTCCTCTCCTAGACCTGGCTTGGTGCTCTCAGCCCAATGGGCTCCTCTAAGATACCGGATCGTTTTAGCCTCTGAAACTTTGAGATCACCCTCTCTTCTGCCTTCTCCAGCATGATAGACCCTCATAAGTTTCTTGGGTTAATCTGAATTCAATGGAGTTGGATCGACTTGGATCTAACGAAGGGAATTACATTAGATGTCAGACTACAGCCTTCATCAGCACCATAAAAATTTGGGTTTTCTAAATGGTAGTTCATAGATCTGTAAGGCCGATTTTGACTCCTTGTTTCTATTTCCTTCTTCGAGGGTAGTGGGTGGGAGGAGGAAAAGGGGAGCAGAGGGGGAAAAAGGGAGTGGGGTTCGGTGATGGTTTCCTCTGGAAAATACCACCTTCCGGTAATTGCCTCCCACACACTCTTTCTAACGACTAAAATGCCAAAAGACTCATTCCCAGCAGCTAAACAGAAGTCATTTGAAGGTTCTTCCTTTGTTCTGCTTGCAAGTGGCATCCATGAGTACTGGCAGTGCCCAGTGGCTAAGCTCTAGATCAGGCACAGATTGGGACCTGCAGAAGAACGTTTGGGTGTGATTGGCAAGAGAATGTGCTAGCACCCTGTGAGGGAATGAGAGTGTGTGGGCTACAAGTCCGCTGTGACGCAAAGCCGGACATTTTTGGTGTCCACTTCCTTGACCTCGCAGAACCTGGCAGCAGTGACCACTTCCTCCTGGTAAACCAACCGCTCAGCTTTGGGGTCTGTGTTTCTTTCTTGGTATCCTTCTTGGTTTCACCGCCAGGCCTCCCTGGTGGGGAATGCTGCCTCCCTCTGGGGCTGGGGCACCTCCCTCACTCGCGTCCGCCCCCCAACTCCTTCTCCAGGTCGATCCCATCTACTTCTTCCTAGACGGAGGAGGGGTGGGCCCTGCATCAATTGTTCCCACCACAATAGCTCAGTGAGACCTTGAAGGCCCAAAAACTCAGAGGCAGCTCTAGGACTCACAGCCACCAGAGACACAGACCCCCCAGAGCCACCTGCCTTCTTAACTTCCCAGCTGTGTGCCTTAAAACTTCCCACAGTGAATCCGTTAGCTAACCCTTCCTCCATAGGCAGTAATAGTATCTGTCCAGATGCCCGAGCCAGAGACAGGCGCCGGCCTTGACACCTTTTCCTCCTTCACCTCCATAGCCAATCCACCTCCAAACTCTGCCAATCTTACCTTCTGAAAATCTCTCATATTTCCCCACTTATCTCAGTCTTGGCCACCTGAGTCATCCCTGGCCTGGACAAATGCAGTTGCTTCTTAACTACTCTCCTACCCTCACTGTTGCCACTTCTAATCCATCTTCCACAATGCTGCCCGACCGATACTGCCAATGCAAATTAGGTAATATAAGTAGTCCATGGCCTTATAAAGTCACGTAGCTAGTAAAAGGCAGAGGTAAGGCAGATCCCAAGTTTTGTTTCCAAGAGTTGTTTCCCACTGTTTTGGGGTTAAAGTCTCAGCTCATTAATAACAGGAAAAATAGTCCCACTTACCCTCCTCAGCTGCCTCTCTCTGGGACCCTAGTGCCTGATATGCTCCCTTCTGCCCTGCCCAAGACCTTTGCATATGCCGTCCTCTCTCCCTGGAATGGCTTTCTCTCTCCCCTTCCTGTAGTTGGCTCCTGGTCATCTTTTCGGTCTTGCCTCTGACATCGGGGAAGTCTGTCTTGACCTCTCTGATCAGGTCAGTCCTCTCTCGTAAAGGCCTCGTCACATGGTAGCTCATGTCACTAGCCCCGGCTGAACATTTGTTGCATGAACATTGGATTAGCATCTGTTGCCTCTAGACTGTGAGGCAGGGAAGGTTTCTGCTTTTGTTTGCCACCCTATTCCCAGGAGCCAGCCCTGTGCCTTACATGGCAGGGGCTCAATGATGAATGAAAGAATGCAAGCAAACAAAGAGGGCCTATTATGTCTGAACACTTGTGTCTCCTTCGCCAGCATGAGGTGGCCTTACGCTCAGCCAGGCTGGCCTCCTTACCTCCTGCCTGAGGCAGCTTCCTCAGTCCCGCCACCTGGGCTCTGCTTAGTCAGGATCCATCTCTTCCATCGTGTAAATCTCTTCCCTCTTCCCTGCCTTTAGCTAAATTCACCCCATTCGAAGCTCATCTCATGTTCAATTCCAAGAAAGGATCATGAAATAGTCAGTAAGAGGATGGCTGGGAGGGAACATTGTGTGTCGAAACTTTTTTCTGCACTATACTGAAATTATACTCAATTCCCAATGGTCTGGTGGTGGTTCCTGGTAGACAGAACCTGAGCAATAAAAACATACACTTTGGTCATATTTCCAGAGGCAGAAACTTTCCCATTTGCAGCTGGGGTGAGGTCTAAGAAATTTCCACTGCTGAGAATCACATCTCACTTCACCAAAAAGCTCCCAGGAAATCAAGCAGAAAACTCATCAAGCTGGAACAGTGGAGCTGGACCCAGGCTAAGGGCAGGGGGTAGCTACGGCGTGGTCCAGCCCAAGCAACGTCTTGGCAGTCCTCAGGAGGAGAAGGGGGAGGTCGGGGTGAGGGTCCCATCACCTTAATGCTACCAACACCTCACTTTCAAAAGGGACTTTCAGAGCTCATAAAGGGAAGTCAGTCTGGGACCAGCCTAGAAGTCGGGCACCTCTGAGGCCCTAGAGAGCTTGGGTGAGGTTGAGGGCCCAGGTGTGACACCGGAGATGAAGATCGGGACAGTCCCTGCAGTGAGGATAGAAAAACATCAAGTCCCACATCCTGGCTATGAGTTTATGAGTCCCTAGGGTCCCTAGGGTAGTTATGAGGAACACTCCAGTGCTTCAGTAGAATCACCAAATGACAGAACCAGACAGGGCCATAGAACTCATCCAGTCTAAGCCCTCATTTGACAAATGGGGAAACTGAGTCTAGAGAGGGTAAAGTACTTGATCAAGGCAATTAAATAACTTAGTGGAGTAATTAGAGCCAGAAAACTTGGTCTCCTGGATCTTTCTGCTGAACCAAGATACATTCCAGTTTCGATGGCTCAGAGCCTGTCCGCCTGCCTGCTTGTTGCTTCTGCATTCTGACAACCACCTAGTAAGGCTGAGGGGAAGCTGATGGATAAGTGAAACTGGCTTCTCCTGAGCTGGAAATTGGTTGAATGAATTCAAGAAGCAGGCAAACCAAAAACCAACATTTATTGACTATACATCCACAGCAGAGCGCTTCACCTGAGCCCGGAGTGGTCAGAACTCTGTGGGTCTGCTTAGGTCAGAAGCAGCCACTTGAGCCACCATGGTTCCTCCCACAGTGGGCATGATGGATGGAGTTCATGCCAAAATGGAGCCCTCACCCCAGGGGAGTCTGAGATGGCAGGTGGTCTGAAGAACAAGATGTGAGACTCGCCACTGAGCAAGTGCTGAGGCCCAGAGGACTGGAGGACTGGCGGAGCTAAGCAACTCTGTGAAGCAAATAAGCTAGATCTGGTGTGAAAACAGGTGACCCCTCAATACCTGGAAAGGTGTCACTTCTGGGAAATAAAGAGGCTGTGAAAGCTCTACAGAAACTGGGGTCAGGCCTGAGCAGCCTCCTATACCGGGTGCAGCCATAATTGTCTCCCTCCCTCAGGGAATCCTGTCTATCTCGGATGCTTTCTCCAGAAGCAGCCCCTGAAATGACAATTCATGGGGGAGGCGATTTATTAAGGAAACATCCCCAGGAGAAACCAGTGAAGGATTGGGGAAAGCAGGACAGGGTGGGCGGGAAGCCCAGCCAGGTGGGTCATGACCTTGGACAGAGCTCCTCGGAAGGGAGCTCAGGGTAATCTCACAGCAAACTCTGCAGTGTAAGTCACGCCCCAGAGTTATTCCAAACCAGACAAGGGAGCTTGGCTTCCAAAAGCCCCGACCATCAATCATCGATCAAGAGCAATAATGGGGAACTTAAATTTTCAGGCGCTTCTGGCTCTCTGCAAACCTCTGAGAAAAGAACAGCCAGGTGACGAAAGCAAAAGCATGCCACAGATGGAAAGGTGGGCTCCAAGGGTCCAAGCGAAGCGCTGGCACCGTGCTCTTCTACAGTGGGTGCGCAGCATGCTGCTCTGAGGAAAAGGAAGCGTTGGTTGGTTTCTAGAGTGCGAGAATGATTAGCGAAAGCTGTATTTTCAGAACTCGAGGGTTATTCTTGAAGTGCAGTTTGGGGTTGTATGTGGCATACTTCTGTCCAAGGTTTTGGAAATCTGCCTGTCTTTGGTAAGTAATAGAAATACTTGCTGGCGCTTAAAACCCTGCAAGTTTGAAGATTGCTGCTGCTGCTGAAACGTTGGTTTTTAAAGATGCGCAATGTCCCAAGCTCCTTATGCGTTAGTTGTCCCGACTTCAGCTTTGGGGCTGCAGCTTGGGTTGCAGCCGAGAAACGGGATCTGTGAGTAGAAAGTCACCCTTTCCCTGAGCCCCAGAGAGCACTAAACAGTGCCACGGTTATTCACGACTACACACGTAGCGATGCTTTACTCTTCTTTGCTGAGAAAGCTTTGTCTAATCAACCATTAAACATCAATTGCAACTGAAGATACTAATAACATCAATAACAATAATAGGGGACACGGATATGGCACTTGCTGTTCCATGTTGTTCCAGGTGCTATTCCAGGTGCTTCTCCTACAGTAACTCACTTCATCCTCACAACTACCCCAGCCATGGGGATGCTGTGGTCCTCATTTTACAGAGAAAAAAAACTGAGGCACAGTGCGGTGAATAACTTTGCCTTGTTACACAGCCAGTCAGTGGAAGGCCCAGGACTGGATCTCAGGTGGCCCGGTTCCAGAGTCCACGTTCACAGCACCCCCTTCCCCCCTTCTTGGCCACAAAGCACTATACTGGACCACTGTGGCTGACTGTACTTTCCAAAGACAGCACAGTCTCCCACCCTCCATGTTCTTCTTACGAAATAACGTGGGCACTCCTTCCATTGAGAGGTGGAGTCGACGTTTCTTCCTCTTTGAAACTGTGCAGGCTTCTGTGACTGGTTCGACCAACAGAATACAGTGAAGTGAATCTCTGTGACTTGTGACATAGGTCATAAGAGGGAAAACAGTCTCTGCTTTGCACACAACACCCCAAGCTCCACAGAAGCAGTCAGACTGCTCTGAGGTGACCACGCTGTGAAGAAGCCCAAACTAGCTCACAAAGAATCCACTCGGAAGGGTCCCGAAACCCCATGAAATGGGAGATGCCTGGCCGGCCTCCAGCTACTCCAGCCCCTGCTGTTGCAGTTCTAGTTACCATGTCACAAAAACCACAGGAGACATCCAGAGCCAAAACCACCGAGACAAGCCCTTCCTGAACTTCCGACCCACCAAAACCATGAAATAATAAAATGATGCAGCAATAGCAGCTGGAACAGCTAGCAAACCAGCACAGACTCCATAGGAAAATGAGCAGCACCACAAGAGTAATTAGGTAGAAGTGAGAAAAGGGGTGCCCGTGGGGGCTGAGGCGGTCAGGGGAGACTTCCTGGAGGAGGAGGGCTTGTGCTGGGCCTCGAAGGATGATAGAATTCAAATAAGAGGAAAAGCAGCGTGAAAGCCTTTGAAGAGAGGTAGAACGGTGTGAATGAAGCTGCGGAAGTGGAAGGGTAGAGGCCATCTTCAGGATACAATGAGGAAATCGGCTAGAGCAGAGGGTTCACATGGGGCTCACATGACAGTGAAAGGCGAGCTTGCAGAGGCAGCTGGGACTTCGTGGAGAGGTCCAGCTGACAGGCTACATGTCTGAATTTCACGGCCATGGGGAGCCATGAAATACTGACAGGAGTAGTAAAATCGGCTAACATTTCTTGAGTACTTGCTATGTACCAGTGACTTTGCTAAGCCTTCACATTCTCTTATCACATTTAATGCTTACAAAGCCCAGTGACTTTCTGTAAGGCTCATATCACAGATGAAGAAACGGGCTCAGAGTATGTAAATAGTTTGTCCCAGTTCACTCTGCCCTAGTAAGTGTCAGAGCCTTAGATTCAAGGCCGGATCTTCTGGGCTCCCGAGCTCATTTCTAAGAACATCTGCTCCTGGAAGATAATCCCCGCAATGGGGTGCCACGGTCAGAGCCGGGTGGCAGAAACATTACTCTGGTACCATTGGCAACCTGTATTTGGATCAGGAGTGTGGGAAGTGAGCCTGGAGGTAAGAAACCCAGTTTGGAGACCGCAGCAATCGTCTTGGCGACAAGGGATGAGGGTCTTTCTTCACTGGGGTGGGATCGCAGGCTTAAGAAGCCTCAGGACGAGATTGACATAAAACTCCCTGCATCATTCGCTTCTTGAAAAAGAGAAAGTTGCAGGAGTGAAGTTCTTGAAGCCATGGACTCTGAATCTGGGTCTCAACCTGCGGCCTGTCCTTCTTCTTCAGAGTTTCTTTCCAGAAGAGAGAGTCAGGAAGTCTAATCTCAGGTCCCCTTGACCTTCTGAAATTGCAACATGAAAAAAGAGGAACACAAATGTAAAAGTCCCAAATCACCACCTATTGGATTTCCCACAGAGCTAATTCAGTTTAGAAGAAACGTCATTGAGACTGGTTTTGACATATGGTACCTGATTTTAGAAGTCATACCAACTCTGCCACTCACCAGCTATGTGGTCTTGGACAGGCTACTTCCCCTGACTTGAAAGTCACACCCAGCACTGTCATTCTGTGCCTATCTCAGTTTATATTGAATTCACTTAAAAGGAATATGGACCTGAGGGTTGTGTAGATTGGATTGTATAAATGGTCACAGTCCTGCATACCTCCCTATATCCATGTCCTTTGCAAGGTGACTTTGCAGCTCCTCCCATGAAGAAGTGGATCTGACCTCTACCTTGAATCTGGGCTGGCCTTGTGACTTGCTTTGGGCAAGAGGATATGGTGGAACTAACGGTGTGCTGTGTCCAGGTACAACCCTCAAAAGGCCTGTGTGCTTCCCTGCTTTCTCTTGGAACGCTAGCTAGACTGCTGGAGGGTGAGAAAGCTGAGACCTGTCCACCCTAGAGCCGCTCGTAACCAGGCAGCCCCACACATGTGAGAGTGCTCGGCCTAGATCAGCAGAGCTGTCTACCCAACCACAAGTGACCACAGAAGAGACGAGATGAGTGCCCATGACCTGTAGAGTCTTGAACTATAATAAATGATTGTTTTAAGCCATTAGGTTTGGAAGTGGTTTGTTATGTAGCAATGATTAACTGATAGAGGTGTCAAAAGTACTTTGGCAGTTCACAACTGTCATTACTATATAGTCTCACAAAAATCCTATGTATTCAGAATTGGCATCCCCACTTCGTGTGTGAGGGACTGAGGCCCAGAGAGGGGATATGATTTTCCTTAGGCATATAACTGATCAGCCATAAATGCAGAATTTGAAGCTGGTACATCTGATACACATCCTGCTTTCTTTTCACCACACTTCACTGCCCATTAGAGATTCTTAAGTGATACAAGGACTCTTCCTTTTTGCTTCAGTCTGGCTTCATGCACTGTACTGTTCCCTGGTATCACGTCAGTGAGCAGAATGAGGAAGATGAGATCATGCCCAAGCCTCGTGAGCCACGGACATTGGGATGAATCTCAACTGTGGCACCTGGTTATTCCCTTGGGCACTCTGTCAAGATGTGGGTGAGAGGCATACTTGGAAATGTGGTCTCAGGAAACTGTGTGGTCCTCCAGACAGTGGGGAAAGCATCCAGTTTTGTGGACAAATCTGAGAATCCACAGTGACCTCATAGACCTGAGTCAATGATCTGATGATCCTGGGGTTGTGGAAATTCTCTGTCCCAAGACCCTGGGGAGGGCTCTGGTCTGAGAGTCCCGACACCTGGCTCTGGGCCTACCCAGCCACTAGCTAGCTGTGTCTTTGACCTAAGCTGTGTCTTTGACCAGAGTTCCTTCTCTGAGCCTCTGTTTCTCCATCTGTAAGGGAGTCTCCACTATGTTTAAGATTCTACACAGCATGATCCTGGGGTGGAAGATCTATAAGGTTTCCCAGAAGTCATGTGAGGCCAGGACCACTGCCAAATTTTGAGGCTCCAATATATAAAGAAAGATAAAAATGTCAAAACAAAGTTCCCAAAATGATGGTAATCTTTAACGCTTACCCTTTGAACTCCTCACCCCTACCACCAAACACTTTATTTTTGCTGATCTCCAGTGACAACAGCAAGTGTCTAAAGTTGAGGTTTTTTGTGAATGTATCCTGAGCTAAAAGGTGAGAGTAACTTTCTACTGATAGCTCAGTGACTAATAGGAACAGGAGTTGAGAGGCTTGACACTCACACCTCTGATATGAACTTCTGTTTTGCCACCTTTTGAGATGCAGGCCCCGCTGGGCCCAAGGCCAACGCTTTCGTGGTCTTGGATCCCTGAGAGGTCGCAGTGGCCAGCTCCTGTAGGCAGAATGAAACGCTTGGTTTGTATCTGAACTGGAAGTGACTAACGCTGCATAGCAGATACAATAAAACAGATCATGGAAAATTTAATGGCCCATGGTCAGCAATCACTGAATTATTTATGCCATCACTGCCTCTTCCGAATTCTCAATTGCTCTGCCCCAAGCATTGCAGCCCTGGCCATTTGCAGGCTGTGGAGTAACAAGGCCTGGAAAGAGAATGAGACCCAGGAGCCAAGAGGCTGGAGGTTTCTGGATAACCTTGGGCAAAAATTGCTTTCCATCTCTTGGCTTCATTTTCTCATCTGCCAGATTAGGGGGTTCTCTTCCATGAGCTAATAACAACTTAAATTTATGCTGCTCTGTTTGTTCATAGAGGACTCCCATATCCCTCCAGCCTCTCCTAGTCCCCGTGTGGTAGACATACTGATATTACTATTATTCCCATTTTTCAGATAATACACTGAAGCTCAAAATTATGAAAAGCCTCGGCCAACATCAAAAGGACAAAATGTGGTGGAGAGAATTTCCAATTTGAGATGTAGACTGAGTGCATAGAATTTACCTTCTCTCCATACCAAAACCTTATTGAAAAAAGAGTCAGAAAAGATATCAAAGGACAAAATTCATATTAGAAAATAATAAAAGATGCTATCAGTGGTCCAGAAATAGAGGAATTTCTGAAAGGTAGCCGAAAATGAGGTCCAGTTGGTTGAGGAAGCAGAGCAAGGAAACCACCACTTGCAGAGGCTGAGGAGAGACTAGTTGCTGAAGCCGGAGCCTCAGAGAAACGCCGACAAAAGCAAGAGAGCTCAGCAGGGAATTGAAACTGCTTGAAGTACAGCCGGGCAAATTGTCCCGCTTCTCAAATATATAGAAGAGCTGGCCCTGGCATTCAACCCCAGGAAAAAATGATGAGAACAACTTTCAAAATGGGGGTTCTGCAGGCATTGCTGTAGACTTGCCCTTCCTGACCTCCTCAACAAACTCAGAGAAAACAAGTGAAGAAAAGGGAGGGATAAAACATGATCGGGTCTCCCACACTGTGTGTTCCTACCATCGGCTTTGCTCATACGTGATTGACATACAGGAGCGTGATGTCAGTACCATGTGGAAGTCACATTGGTTTATACACCCTTTTTCCTTGCACGCTATGTTTTGTGCCACCAAGTAATAGCCAATGAAGGGAAACAAGCTGAATCCAGTTGCACACAATACACGACTCAGTGCCCACGCACCCACACTCCTCCCTGCCGCCATCCGCATCGTCATGGAAAGGGCTTGTTGCACAGCACTTCCCACTCTGTGCATTTCGTCCTCGTTTTCATAACTCAGAAGCCTACACCCTACCTCACAACTCCTTCTATCAAGGTACTCGTACTTTCATTTTAAGGTAAAGCCCTATATTTTCTATAATTGCTTTACTTATTAGAAATTTAACACATATTTTCAAAACACCAGTATTTTTTTTAATTGGAGTTATTATTTGTGTTAATAGTCTGAGACCTCACATGAGATCAGCCAGGTTGAATGTCCTTTATTGTTTTTGAACTTGTCATATATACTCACTCGTCTCTAGCCTTTGTATCATTTTGTATCTGCTGCTCTCTCTGCCTGGGACAATCTATCTTATTCCTCATTTTTCTTCCCTATTCGCTTGACAGATACCGAGTTCAGGTATCTTGGGAAGATTGGCCTGGTCAAGAGTCTTCTCTATGAACTCGTAGTACCCTATATATTGCCCCCTCATGCACAGATCACATAGTTTGATGACTGAGTTCTTAATACATCCATATCCCCCACCAGACTGTTACTGAAGACAGCCCTCACAAGAGTTTTATTGGATGAATAAATGGATGGATGGATGGATGGATGGATGGATGGATAGATGGATGGATAGATGGATGGATGGATGGATGGAAGAATGGATGGTATTAGATGAATGGGTGAAGTTAGATGGATAGATGACTGCGAGCGTGAATGAATGACTTAATGAATGAAAGTATACACGGAAACTGGTCAGACCAAGCAGGGACAGGGTTTGGTGAGCCTGAGGTAAAAGGCAGGTACCTAGAGAGGCCCAGGGAAAAAAGGCATGAATATAATTATCAAAATTGCCACAATAATGGAGCATTCCAGAACAAGGGATGTTGAGCCGAACATAGGATGGTGGCTGCTGAACCACGAATCCACCCAGTTTCATACAGATCCTAGAGACTAGAAGGGCTTGTAGGAGGGTACCGCATTTACACATGAGAGGCCAAATGGCTCCACCCAATTTACTCATTAATTCATTTATTTTGTATGCATTTCCTGAGAGCCTCCTGGGCACTGACCCCTGTGCTGGGTCCCAAGAATTCACAGATGAGTAATTCAGAACACTGCCCTCCAAGAACTCAGTCTGGTGGGTGGGGCAGGAGTTGGGGGGTGGGAAGCCAGATTGCTGCAGGAAATGTTACAGACATCTGCACACTGCACAGAATATAGATGGGGGAAGGGCCCATTTAAGGGTCATACAGGGTTTAGGGAGCATCCTGGAAAAAATCTTCCGGGAAGCAGAGGCTACAAGTAGTGAAAAGGGGGAGGGGTAAGCCAGGTCTAGCTTTCTGATGCTGCTAATAAAAGGAGTGTAGAGATGGAGAGAAGAGGCTCTGGGATCAGATGGCATGGTGTCTAATCCCTGTCCCCAAATTCTTACTGAGATCCCTGCGTTGAGTTACACTTCCCTCTGAACTTCAGTTTCCTCTCTGGTAAAAGAGTGGTAATTAACCCTTCCGGCCTGAGGTCAGCTGGCAGAAGCATACCAGCAGCTGAGGAGTAGCTAACACACAAGTGATTTATCCAGAAAGAACCCCAGGAAGACTACAGTCAGTGGGGGGTCAGGGCAGGGGAGGGAAGAGGGCAGGAAGGGCCCTGAGTCCCGCATAGGATGCATCAGCCTGAACCCTGGACCGCTGGGCACTTAGGAATGTCAGCTCCTCCCAGTTACCCTGCCCCAAGGCAAGGAGGTGGCTTTCTACCCCTACTTCTGTCGCTCACTTGTCAAAGCTCCTGGAGAACTTCTTGGTCCTAGAGTCTCTCTGCACCCGGGCAAAGTGACTCCAGTAGCTCATGGGTAGTCCTCCAAAAATAGTTTCAGGTGCTAGGGCTCAAAACAAAACAAAACAAAAATTAGTGAAAAATTATCTAAAGGACATCAACAAAATCTATCGTTTCTCTTTACATTGCTCCCAAAGGGAAAAATAAGATAAAATTTGTAAAGCTGTATCACTTTGCCTGGCACATAGCAAATAACAAAAAGTAGCTATGATTGTAGAAAACCCCTTAAATTTACCAAGTGCCTAGTAAGTGGAAGCCCTTTGACTAGTACTGGGCCAGGTTGAGGGACTGTAACCAGCATCTACAGATGCCTCAGAATAGCACTGTCAGAGAATTACAATCTCTCTTTTTATCTGGTGCAGCAGAAGACCCAGAATTGTCAGAACCCACAGCCAGCCACAAAAAAAAAAAAAAAAGAAAAGAAAAAAAATGTATATGCAATTAATTAGGCCTCTGCTTCGGTGCTGTGCTCTCTCTGCCTTCACCAGTTTGGCATCCAATTTTTTAGCTGAGAGGGCGGGGCAGCGGGTTTCTGAGATATTTTTTGCTAATGGGCTGAAATATTACACCCATAATTATAGCCTGGCTGCATTTTTTTTTCTTTTGCTCATTTTGTTCAGTGTAGCAAACATTGTATCTGATTACAGCCATTCATGTCTGCTTTATGAAATAGGGTTTATCACGCTCGGCAGAATCGGCAGAAGGGATCACTGGTACGGGAAAAATTATCTAAACTAAAAACCCTCCACGAGCCCCTAGGGGTGGCTGATGCTGCCAGGTGCTGCCTCTCTGGACGGGGCAAGGTGGGAGGGAGAGAGACTGGGACAGGATGGATAGAAACAGCCCGTTACTGCTACTCTCTACCAGCCTGTTCACTTTCTCCACCACTCCGACTTGTACCCTTGCCCCCCGCTCTTGCTGGCACACACCATACCGACTCCTACTTCTGGGTTCTGCTCGTCCTGCCTCCTTCCGTCACCCTCCTCTATCTCGTCTACCCAAACCGATAGAACATCAGGTGTGGGCCACAGACCAGCAGCATCAGTCCTTCTGGGGGGGCTGGAAAGATGTGCAGATTCTCACCATCACCCCTCTGCTTTGCCCTCCCAACCACTGAATTGGATCTCTGTGGGATGGGACCCAGGAACCCAAGGATTTGGGTTCTTTCCCCAAAGCCTGAGACTTATTAAGCAATACAAACCCTAAAGCCGGGACGTGAGTCCCACAAGTCTGCATGCTTGGTTCTACCTCTGACTCTGTGTTGTTGGACAAGTTGTTTAATCTCTCTAGGCTTCAGTTACTCATCTACAAAATGAGGATAATAACCGATGCATAGTAGAAATTAAAATAATACTCTTAGATTGAGCCATACGAAATTTCAGGTTTTGTTGGCCAACGGTGCTTGAATAGCAGCAATTTCGTATGGTTTAGCCTAATAGTTGCCCCCTTTTTTCTTATGCTGCAAAGCTCAGCTTACATCACATCTCCCCCTTGAATCCTCCATGATTACCCAGGCCACAAAGGAAGCCCCTGCCTTGGTAGGAGCCCAGGGCTTCCTTTCTGTGCTTATGACTTCCTTATGGCATATCTCCCACCCTTCTCTAGGGCTCTGCATCCGTATGCTATTTTCCGCATACAAATTGTACCCTCTTTGGGAGCACAGAGTCTTCCAGCCTCGTGCTACTCACCACAGAGGTATCCCCTTTGGCTTTGAAAAGAATCACTTATTGGCTAAGGCTGAAATTATTTTTTTTTTTTAAATGGGACCAGGAGAGAGATCCCAGGCAAGACCACAGAAGGTGTCAAGAGAAGACAAGTTCAAAGTTGACAGGCAATAAAGGATAGATAGGAAAGACAGAGCTACATACACTGTGGGCCTAAAAAGAAGATGACGACATCTTGGAACTGCAGACCCTCAGGCATGAGAGGTGCGTTAGTGTGGGACTCCTCACACTGTGGTCCCTGAAACAGCAGCACCCGGCATCGCTCAGCACTACACCCCTCTGCAGACAGCTAATCAGAAAATCAGAGCGGGGCCCAGCCCTCTGTCTAATGAGCATTCCCGTTGACTCTGGTGCTCGTTAAAGCTTTGAATCAGTGACCCTGTGTCAGTCACTACCATCCTGGACTAGAGTCTCCTTTGCAGCACCCTGTACAGTGGTCGTGGAGTCCGCCCTGAGCACCTTCAGTGATGGAGAACCCCTGCCTCCCCCTTTCAAAGCAGGCCCCCTCCCACTGAGCTGGCATCTCAGAAGTGAAGAACTGGCCACAGCGGGCAGAGAGAAGAGTCGGGGTGGGAAGTGATTTATCAGGATGGAGAGCACTTTCCCCGACAAGATGCTTTGTGGTCAGATTAGCCTCCATCAGAAAAAGACTAATACTCCGCTGAGAGAATTAGGTGTTTGAAATTGCCTCTGAGTATAAACTAAATAAATTACAAAACTTCCTAGTTACCCATGTATTAAGTTAGTCTAGGAGACACCTCAGTATCAACTGTGGGTGCAATGGGAGGTGAAGGACATCTAAACATCAGGGGTAGGACTGAATGCTGTTTACTTAGCTCTTATTCATCTCTATGTTCCCAACTCCTACATGTTTATTGAGTACAATTCTGGGCCAAGCACTGTCTTAGGTATTGGATATACAAGGTGTTACCTGGGATAGAAACATTTTCTGCCTTCACTGAGCTTACTTTCTGGAGGAGAAGATAGACAATAAAAAGTAAATAAGAACAGAATAAAATTTCATGTTGTGATATATGCAATGATTAAATAAAAAATAACAATAAATATAAAGCACCTTGTCAGTGAGGCTCACCCTGAGTATCCTTATTTAAAACTGCAACCCCCTCCAGCACCCTTGATCACCCTTAACCTGTTATGTTTTTTTCCTATAGCACTTCTGAGTTTCTAGAATATACATAATTTCCTTATTTATTATATTCTTTGCCTGTCTTCTCCCACTAGAATGTACTCCACGAAGGCCAGGGAAAGGGGATGGTATCTGTCTTATTCATTGGTGTATCTCAAGCTTTTAGAAAAATGTGGTCTCCAACTGGGGGTAAATTGGGCCCCAAGGGATGTTGGACAATGTCTGGAGACATCTTTAATTGTCACAATCTGGAAAGGGGTTGCTACTGGCATCTAGAGAGTAGAGGCCAAGGATGATGCTAAATATCTAACCCTAACCCTAACCCCACCACCCAACCCCAGTCCAAGTGATCCAGTCCAAAATGTCAACAGTGCTGAGGTTGAGAACCCCTGTAGCAGATAATAAATATTTGTTGAGTGGGAGGATTTAGTGAGAAGAGAATGCCTGCTGGAAGGGCTCTATTTCACAGATGGTGGTCACAGAAAGCCTCTTGAGAAGGGCGCACGTGATTACAGAACTGAATGATGTAATGGGGGAAGCCACATGGAGATTTGGGGGAAAGAACTCTCTAGGCAGAGAAGCCAGCGAGTGTGCAGGCCTCGCCTCAGAAACAAGCTCGGGATTTTTAAGATGCTACAAGAAGAATGGCATATCTGAGAACAAGCGGAGAGTGATGCGTGAAGTGAGGGAGGAGAAGCAGGCAGGGTCCAGACTGTGCACACTGCAGACCACAGAAGCAGTCTGGATGTTATTTTAAGTGAAGAACAAAGCCACATGGTGGGTTTTGAGTAGGGGACTAATGTGAACTGATGTGTACTTGTAAAAGACCACTCTGGTCCTCACGCAAGTTCAGGGGAGTAGAGTGGAAGCAGCGAGACAAATTAAGAGAGAACCGCGGTTCTCTCTAGCAAGAGATGTGGGGTCTGCATTAGAGGGTCAGCAGAAGAGGAGGGAGAAATGGGTGGGTTGGGGTATATTTGGAAGGTGGAGCCTCAGACCTTGATGATGGGTTAGGTATGGAAAAAGAATGACTCAGGTTTGGAGATAGAAGAAGGAAGAGAGGGACGAACAGAGGGGAAATGAATGATCCAAGGT
Source organism: Pteropus medius (assembly GCF_902729225.1). Classification (NCBI taxonomy): domain Eukaryota; kingdom Metazoa; phylum Chordata; class Mammalia; order Chiroptera; family Pteropodidae; genus Pteropus; species Pteropus medius. The sequence continues at coordinate 6,617,880 of NW_024354911.1, forward strand.
TGCACAGTTAGTTAAGGACAATCCAGACTAAAACCCAGATGTCTCAGTTCTCAGTCTGATGTTCTTTACACTCGTCAGCTGACATTCCATTTCCTTAAATTCCCCGACCACGTACATGGAGAACATTCTGAGGAAAACCGCTAAGGGGATGGAAAAAACCTATCCTCACCTCCAGGAAATTACATCCTAGGGACAGAGACTGAAACACAAACCACTTGGACAAAAGATGGACCGACCATACATGCCTTAAGAGATTAAAACGATGCATAATAAAAGCACGAGGAAGCAGGGGCTGCAATCCCACTGGGGGACTAGTAAGTAATTTGGCTTTAAGGATGGGTGAGATTAAAGAATAGTCAATGACATAAAATTTCTGAAACAGGAGTCACCTAACTGTCGAGAAGTTTCGTATTTCTGATGACCCTGACAACATCTGAATGTGCTGTGTGACAATGAATCAAATGTTTATGCATTCCACATTCCTCACAAGGTATCCAAATAGCACCAGGGGAGAAAAGACCTAACGCAGTACAACTCACTGATTAGAAACAGTAGATTATGGTTGTAGCAATCGTAGGTAGATTGATGTCTAGGATGTCCATTTAATTGGAGATCTGTGTCATATATTTTGGTAGTATTGGGATGATGATGGTGAACTGAGAACGATATTGGTGATGATTGGTGATTGAGCTGTTGATCATATTGTTGACAATGTTTGTCATTCCATAGGGATGGTGATAATAGTGATGGCCCCGATGAGTTTGTTTTTTATAATATTGATTATGATGTTGGTGTGGACTGGTCTAGTGACAGTAACCATAAATAATATTGCTAGTAACAATAGTGAAGTTAATAGTGATGTCAGTATTATCAATGACACTAAAAACAATTTTGATGGTACTGATATGTATCAATTGTGACACTGGTATGGATGATACTAATGATCATGACAAAGACAATATTGCTACTGATTAATGATGGTGTTTATATTGAAACAATATAATAATAACAAATAATAATATTGGTTATATTGATTCTATATTAGTGATGTCAACATTAGCAATGGTGTTGATTCTGATGATGATATCGGGAATGATTAAAAAGATGCTGCCAGTGATTTGGTGCTGCTGACGTAAAGGATTAGGGCTACGCTGACACTGGCTACAGCACATGGGACAACAATGCTGTGATGCCTAGCATGGTGGTTGAAAGCTTGTTTTGAAGTCAAACAGACCAAGTTCTCAAGTTCTGACATTTCTTATTGTACGCCACTCTGAGCCTCAGTTGTCTCATCTACTAAATGAGGATAATTATAATGGTTCCTATTTTCTGGAATTACTGAGAGAATTCAATAACATCCTGCATGTGAAGCCTGGCATACAAAAAAAAAGCAGTAAAAAAGCAAGGCACATATGATAATGGTGGTAGTGGTGGTGTGACACTCTTGGAGAGAATGACACTGATGATTCTCTTCATGGTGCAATTAAAGATCATTTATTGGTGATATTATTTCAGTGATTGTGGTGAAGCAATTGATGGTGAAGAGGCCAGTCATTTTCATTATGATTATGATCAATGGAAACAGCATGGTGGAGCATTTAAAGCACTAATCTTGGAAACGAACAGCAAAGGTTCAATTTCCAACTCTGCTTCTGACATTCTGTGTAACCTTGGCCACATCACAATATGTTAAGGCTAAAAGGCCACTTGGAGCTCATTTAATCCACCTCCTCATCTGACAAATGAGGCAATTCAAGCCTGGAGAGATGAGGTGACTTGCCCATATGCCCCCAGCTGCTCAATGTGGCAGAGCTGGAGTGGAAAGTCAGGCCTCCTGGCACCCAGTTCAGCCTTTTTCCCTTCCCAGTGTATTAGTCTCTTTGTTAGGGAGCTTAGATTCCTTTGCTGTGTGTATACGTGCTGTGCATGTGTGCTGTGCATGTGTGTGTATGCACATATGTGCTGTGCATGTGTGTGTAGGCACATGCATATATGTGCGTGCGTTTTCTCCTAGGCATTTTCCCAAAAGCTTCTACCAGCAGAGCAACCAGCCCAATTTTCAAAGAGGCATTTTGTTAGAAGTCAGGCCCTGGGTGTCTCTCTGTAATCTTTTCCTCTCCCCCGACAAGAGGAGGCTGAGGATTGCTTTAGATTGGCTGTGGCCGAAGAAGGAGTTGAAATGGGTAATATTTGCCTAGTTTTTAATGTCTGATATCTATAGCTTGCACTTCCATCATTCTATTATATTGATGACAGGCAGACCCAAGCCACAGAGAAGAAACAAATTACCTAATAAATCAAGGCCCTAGGATCTAAAGTGGACAGTGTTATTAGATGAGGAGAGAGAAGGATGCTAAGTGATAGGTATGGCTGCACGTGAAAATGGTCCAAGCAGGAAATCATCTGCCTATTTCTCCATAAATAATTACACACAACTGATATGCATCTGAGACAGAACATGATATGTTATTATTAACTAAACAGTGGGAGACACATAGTCGCAGAGAGGGAGAGGGAGAGGGAGAGCGTGCCGAGGAAACCAGAGCGCCATTAGTGATATTGGGGTTGGCTTTGGCAAAAGCAGAGGAGTCATGACGACCTCAGGCACTGCAATTCAAAGAGGCCAGAACCCTTATTCTGGACGGATGTCAGAAGCAAAAAAAAAATTGGTGGATAGGATGAGGGAAAGAGCGAACTAACATATATTGAGTTCCTACTGCATTCCAGGCCCCTCATGGCTCAGATCTGCTCATCCATTAAGCATTCATCTTCACAGCAATTGGCTAAGAACACAGACTCTAGAGCTCTGTTGCTTATGTTCAAAATCCGAGTGCTGTGTGATCCTGGGTAAGTTATCTAACCTCTCCAGGTCTCCACTCCTCCTTCTGCAGAGTGGGTATGATCATAATAGCACCAACTTAATAAGAGTTGTGAGGATTGTATGGGTTAATGCTGGCAAAGCACTTAGAACAGTGTCTGATACAGCGTAAACACTGTACTATAAGTATATGTTAAATAGATGATCATCCCTGTTTTACAAATTGAAAGAGTCAGATTCAGAGGTAAGCTACATGTCCAAGGTAATAAAGAACAAAAGTATAAGCAGCATCGGAGCCTGTATCTAGTCAACTCTGAAATTTATACTCTTTCCCCCTCCTAGAGGTGGGCAAACTTTGTCTATAAAGGGCCAGTTAGGAAATATTTTAGGCTTTGTTGGCCAGACAGTATCTGCTGCAAAGACTCATCCCTGCTGTTGTAGCTAAAAGCAGCCCCATGCAATCCATAGAGAAATGGCTATGACTGTGTCCAATAAAACTTTATTTATAAAAACAGGCAACAGTCAGGATTTGCCGTAGTTTGCTGAACCCTGAAAACACTGGTCTAATAATTCACCTACATGAGCTCCCTCTCCAGGGAGACCTTTGTAAACATCTGAACTTTCTACCACAGGGGTGGGCATTTTTCTCTCCCTACTAGTCCCACCACTTCCCTGCCCCCTGCAGGCACAGTTCATAAAAGGCTTTGTCCTTATTGGCTCCTGTGAATGTCCTGTGGGTTAGTGGGGTGGGGACACCCTGGCTGGCCAAGCGGCCAGGTGGAGCCCCTCTGCCTGGAGAAGATTGTGCCTGAGCCAGAAAGCGGCCTGCTTCCAAGCCTCTGTGGGCTTCGCCTAGAAGCCCCATGATAATCCTTTGTGGGCTGTTAATAAGCAAGTCGAACCCCATAATCACCCACCGCTTAGCTTCCTGGCTTTAATTTCCATGGAGGCTGGAGAAAACAGTGGCTAAGGGTTTTGCTTCCAAACAAAAGCAGTGAACATTTATCCCAAAAAATCTCGAAGCAGGGCTGGCACTGCCCCACGTAGTTCAGGCTTTCGGCTCCAGCACATGCAGGCCTGAGGGGTCTGGGTGAGGGAGGGCTGCACGCACCACCCCAAAACCTGCCTACATGCTCAGAGACCCAGGAACCAAAGCAGCCCTATGGGTGCTTCCAGAGCCTTCTCAGGAAATCATCTTGGCAAAAGGCTGGGGGCTGCCCCAGTCTCTTCCTCTCCATAGCCCACCCCTAACCTTTCTGACACTCCTGTTTGGGGACAAGTGATAGACCCTGTGACTTCATCTTCTCTCCAACCCTGAGGCCCTCCTCCAGGAAGATAATGAGAATGTATCAGATTTCATTCTAGCTGCTATTTGCCAGGCAGATAATTTAGTATTTTAGCAGAGCAGAACAATGCCTTTGGTTCAGCCTTAGTGGCTGGGTGGCCCCCTGCTCTGTTAGGAAGTCTCACTCTTGTGATCTCTTTGCAGTGGGGAATGCCACACTGGGGACGGGTGGAGACCCACATATTCTTTTCAGTCCTCTTATAAAAACAAAAATAAACAAACTAAAAAAAAAAAAGAAAGAAAGAAAGAAAAGAAAAGAAAGAAAACCCACAGCAATTGGGTATTGAGCACATGCTTTGAAATCTGAAGGCGTGGGTGTGAGCTCTGGCCCCACAACTCACTAGCTCTGAGCCATGGGCAAGTAACTGATCCTGTCTGAACCTCTGTCCCTCATCTGTTGTGTGGTTGAGTACCAGCTCTGCCACCAGCTGTGTGGCCTTGGGTAAGGCTTTTCTGAGCATAAATCTTCTCATCCTTAGAGTAGGCCGACCATCCCTGCCCTGCCTACCATTATATTTACAGTCCTATAGAGATGAAAGTGAGATTAGGGGTGAGACAGCACTTTGAAAATTATAAGACAATGTGACAAAATCATGGCTTAATAGAATTAATGTAGACTGTAGGATGAGCCAGGAGAAGGTTCCAATCCCGGCTCTCCCGCCCTACCTGGGAACCTGAAACCAGGCAAGTGACCTACCTGAGCCTCAGGTCTCTCTCTTTAAACTGAGGGTAAGACTACCTGCCGGATCAGGGGATTCTGATCAGTTTTTTCAAGGCAGGACCCCTTGGTGGATGACAGTCTTATAGCTATGTACATCATGGCCAAGTGCAGGCGATTGAAATAGTGGCAGAACGTATCCCGTCCCTTCTGCAATGACTCAGGAATGGCATCCAGCTAAGCCCTCAGATGGGCCTTCAGTCACAGTGTAGACATTAGGGGCAAGTAAATGACTTGTGAAACCCTAGAGCAGGGAGCAATGGACAGGAGTGTCATTATTGTGCTGTCTCTTTCTGGTCTTCAATACTCACTTATTCTTCATCCACGATGGGGGCAGGCTTTTGACTGAGTGCCTGGGAAACTGAGAGAAATAGCCCTGTTCTCTGCCTTCAGGTAGACAGGTAGACAAATAGAACAAGTTATCACTAATACCATGGAAAAGGGTGCTCCAGGGCCAGTGGGGGCCCAGAGGAAGGAGGATCGGTGGTGGGAGTGGAGAAAGGGCAGTGGACTGGCGACTCTTGGTCTCAGTGGCCTCAGTGGCCACTCCCCGGGCATCTGCTTCCACATCCATCAGTAAAGCAGGGGTGGCATTATAAGTGAGATTAGTCACTAGGCAAATTTGAGAAGGAGACCTTTGTCTGGCCATCTGGGCACCTATAACCTTTTGTTGTAGTAACCTTGGCTCCTCTGTGCTCCAACACCACCAGGCAGGGCCCAAGCTCTGAACATCTCTTTCTGCACCCACCATAATGTTTAGAGTCCACAAATATGAAATTTCAGCTTTCAAACAAATTCCAAAATTGCATAAAGGATATTCAGGTCTCCTAGTCTAAATGGTTGGGGAAAGTGGGCTCTCATGAGGATGAAGGACTTGTATGAGCTCATTCATCCAATCAGTATTGGGGAGGAGATTAGAATCCAGATTTCTTCACCCCGCCCCCACCACACACACATGCTGCTCCCAGGGTCCCCTTCTGTCCCAAGCCATCGCCTCCTGCCTCCTGCCTCCTGCCTGTGATGAATTGAATTGTGTGTAATTGATAAATTATGCAAAAGGGCGCCTGGCAGTTTTCTGCAATGTTGGGTAGCTTCAAGGCAGCCCCTGGGGACACAACCTAATTTTATGGAAACCTCACACTCTGTCTGGCCTGTTTTGTGTAAGTCAGATTGATATAACAAGACTCTAGGGAGTTGACTTGATTTCTAATTTTATTCTCTAGGTGAGCAGAATGAGATATAACTGTAATGAGTATGTTGTCTGGGGCAGGCAGTGTAACGGCAGTAGAGAAAAAATGTCTTTTCATCTGCCTGATGGATCGTTTCTCTAGCTGACTTCTCTGCTTCAGAATTTAACCTTCTCACCCTTTTGGAAGAGGGGCCATGTGTCAAGTCAGGGGAGCAGGCAGTAGAAAAGGAGAATCTATATCTCTTCACAAAACCCAGAGCCTTGCAGGAAGGACCAAGGGACACTGACTGGCTTTTCTGCTAAGGACACCCCAGCGATAGGCCATGGCAACATTTTATTTTAATGTTTAAACTCAAAGAGCATCCAGATCCCCTCCCTCATCTCTCCTTGGCTAAGCTAAGCAGTAGACCAGAACATTGATAGGGACTTTCCTGAGCATTAAGGCCCCACGGAAAGGTGTGTACTTGTCGTTAACAGCCTGTCTTCAACAGTGCAGGGTTCAGATCTTGTTATTTTCCCAGAACCAGCAGGGCCCGTTCCGGTTCACAAGGGGACTCCTGAGGCAGGTGCAAAAGGAATGATTTTGTTGAGCACCTACTATGTGCCAGGAACTTTAATATTGACAACACCTCTAGGAAATAGGTATGACTACCTCTGCTTTATAGGTGAGGAAACTGAGACCCAAATGAATGAAGTCGTTTGCCCAAAGTCACAGAGCTACTCACTGGTAGAGTCTAGGATTCAAACTCAGGTCTCTCTGACACCAAAGCTCATACTCTGTCTTCTGTTCCTCACAGGGTCCCTTGGGAAGTAGGGAGAAGAGCTGCTCACTGCACAGGTCAACACACAGCCTGTTCCTCTGGTGCCCTTCTGGTTCCTAGGCTAGCCATACCCCTCACAAGGGAGGATGTGGCTTCTTTCTTAGTTCAATATGATAACCATGGATTCATAAAGCAGTCCCCCTCCCCCTTCTCTTCCTCTCTTTCACCAACTTTCCTCCCCCCGCCCCCAACACACTACCCCAGCACCCAACATCCCCCAGACAGGCAGACTGCAAAATGTCATGGCTTGGGAGTCAGGAACCCAAGCTAGGACCTCAGGCCATCCCTAATTCTGCACATGCCCTCTGATCACTCCTCTGCCCCCTCTGGGCCTGTTTCTTTACCTACAAATGTGGACAAAGAAACCCCATCCCACCTGCTCCCTTGGGTTGTCTGAGGGCCAAGAGATAACAGGCATGGCGGCACTTTAAAAGGCATGTGGTATAATCACAAAGGCAAGAACGGTAATGATGTATTAGATACTTCCTGAGCCTTTGACCCGGGCTGCATTAATGCCTCTAAGTGTGACTCTATCATTGTTGCCCAGGTCCGCTGTCACTCACCACCACTGTTCGAGGCCTTAGGGCTTTGTTGCACACCCCTACCACTCAGTGTCTATTTGAAGGGGTCAAGTTGGTCAATAAATAACACCACCTTCCCCTTTCAAGTCTGGAACCCATGAGAGAGAGCCCAGGAGGCAGATGGTGGTAATCCAAATGTCAGCTTAGGACAAAAGCTGGATCAGAGTCTGTCGCTTAGAGGTGAGGCCATAGTGAGTTCCCTAGTACTTCCTCCTAAGTCAGCCCCTAGAAAACTTCAGCTCCTTTGCACCCCTGCACAAACAGCCCCAGCCTAGCTAAGTAGGTCAGATCACAGGGCCCACAAGTGGCAGGCCAGGCTGGGGGCCAGGGGCCAGGACCAGAAGAGGCCAGCTGGGTATGTACCTTCCCTCCCAGATCCCACCCCTCCCAATCAGCAAGTGCTCTTCCTCCAAGGAAACAATGGCCAGGCAACAGTGGCCCAAGGATGACTGACTGTCCTTCTTTGCCCAGGACTGTCTCAGATTTATCACTAAAAGTCCATGTCTTAGGCAAATCAGAGCAGTTGGTCATCCTAGATGGTCCCTTAATATTTTAAGGACCCCACCACCACCACCACCATGAACTGGCTCTCACTAGAGATTTTCTTGCCCAGAGGTTCTCAGCTCTCCAAAGGGTGAGGAGATAAGCTGCTAGAACAGGCTACCCTGGGCTCAGAAAGTCCAGTCTTCCCAGAACAGCCCATCATGGCTTCTGACAGATCTCTGGAAACCTGAGCAATGGTCTCAGGTCTCAGGTCTCAGCCTCCCAAGCGCTGTCCCCAGGCAGCACCCAAAAACCACGGATTTGCATGGCTCCCAGGCATCACCTGCTCTGGCCAGGCTGTTCTGCTCATCATTCCCTGAACGTTCATATCGTTTTTTTCCCTGGGATTTATTCTCCTGTCAGACAGGTGGCAATGATCCTAATTCCCTCCAGCCTGGACAGCACCTCATCTCTTGAGAGCCTCCTGACCACCCTGGACAAGACAAGGCAGGGCTGGGGTCATTGTCCCCTCAGATCAGAGAGCAAAGACAGACTTATCAGGGCAACCAGGCTTCAGACCCCAGACACCTGTCCTCGTGACCCAAGGACTAGGAATAGAAAGGGAGAAAGACGACCTTGGAGCTCGACGGTTGAGAGGGAAAATTAGCCCTGACTTGCTATCTAAGCAAAGCCATGCATAATAATGCAGCCTCTCTGAACTTCACTCTTCCCATCTGTGAAGGGGAGCACTGTCCCATCTAACGAGTGTCCAGGAACTTGCCTGGGACTTAACTCCTCTTGACATTGACCCTGAGTGTCTCCTGGCTGCCCTGCCTCAAGCCACCTCATCTCTCCCTGCCCAGGTGCCCTGACTTAGACCCCACATGGGCCCCGCCACCCCAGGTCACGGCTGAGTTGAGAACCAGGTTCCAAGTGCGTGAGATCACTGTCGTGTAAATTTTACAAGTCACGTACCCCATATTAAGACAACCCAGGGCTTTAGAAGAATAAAGCCATACCCCCTCTGGGAAGTGGGGAATAAACATGGAGAGTGGCACCTTTGTGGTCAGTCACCTGGGAGTCATGAGGTAGGTCTGGGAGGAGCAGCCAGCATTTAGGAAGCTGCCTGTTGACCCTGAATGGAGACTTGATTTATTCATTGTTTTCTCCTCTGTAGCCGGCCCGGGGCCAGATTCTGAGGGAATGGGAGGGAGGTGGGCCCAGAGTGGGGGCCCTCAGCCAGAATCACTCAGCCACCATCCCTGAAGCACAGACCGTGCACTCGATAAGCTTCAGTGGAGCAGGATGGGGATACATGACTCAGAGGACATGGTCTCCTTCCTCAGGGGCCAGCCCAGGGACAACGGAAGAATCACTGGGTTGGAGGCTTTCCGGGGAACCCCCACATTCATGGCCTCTAAAGGGATGTCAAAGAGATGGCAATCTTCAGAGGATCTGTGGCTGTCAGAGCCTAACAACCAACTCCAAGAAGGTAGGCAGGAACCCAAAAGGGATGGGAGCGGGGTTTGCACAGGATCTTTCAATCTCATCTGGAAGAAGAGGGACAAGGGAGAAAGCGCTGGAGCTAAAATGGCTGTTGGTGATACTCTCAGTAATATTATTCCCTGTAGATTTTATAGTTTAAAGCAAAATCAACTTCAATCCCTTCATGGGCAATGGGAAACCACGACAGGGTGAGGGCAGGAGGCATAGATCACACAGGGGCAAGCTGGCGCTTCACCCCAGGCCTCTCTGACACCAAGTCCGCCTTTCCACCACACCACATTGCTTCCAGGTCTCTGTTTTTACAATGGGGATGATCACTCATCCTACAAATTCCAAGTCGTTACACTTGATAGTCATTATGGTGATACCCATGATAGGAGCTACTGAGCAAACACAATTGGCTGGGCCATCTCCTACCTCCTGAGTCAGCGAGAAGGCTGACTAGAAAATATAATAGGGGGCTTGCTGGGAGAAGGCAATAACCAAGCAGTGGATGCCTCACAGCTCGGAAACAGGAGCGCGGCGGACAGCCTGCTCTCAAGCAAGAATGCACCTCCCCCTAGAGAGATGCCTTCAGAATCCTGACTCCTCTGTTTTACATCCATTTTCTCCCCTCCTGCCTCTTGTTTTACATTCATTTTCATATTTGGTTGTTTACTTCTAAAGTCCTGTCTGTTTTCTCCAAAGCCAGAGAGCATCCATGTCCTCTCTCTAGAGAAGGCCCAGATCCACCTCCGCCCCTCCCCTGTCTATGGGCCATCACCTTCTCTGATGCCCCTATAAGCTTCAGAATCCACACCGTCTTCACGGACTGTGTCTTCCACTCCGAATTTGACTTCTCCTGGCCTAATTGCGCTATCTGAGTCTAGCTGCAATAGTGTTTCTGAGCTTTTCGGTATTTCAGCCCTCCTGTCATCCTCTGCTTCAGCAGCTGTGACATTGCTGAGCATCCCCGGTAATCCCCTGTAATCTAACCTCACGTCAGAGGAGGAAACAGAGGCCCGAATGCACAGCCTGTCATGCTGAACTAGCCCTCAACCCCAGGCCTGACTCCACCAGCTCCGGAGGACTCTGGGCAAGGGACAGGCTGAGGTGCTCCCCCACGTGACCTCCTGTCTCAGCTTCTTGACCGTGGAGGTCAAGTTCAGGCCAATTCCTTGGCTGTGTGCAAAGACTGGAGAGTCCTGGCACTGGAGGCCAGTTTCCACTGGCCCAGGGGGAAGGAAACCCGCATGAGTCTGGGGAAATTCAAATGTCCATTTGAGTGAGGTGTCTGCTTTAAGAGCACCCTAAGTGAGCTTCAAGTGGGGGAGCGTGTCCTTTGAACATCCGGCCCATCCAGAGTGGAAGGGCTCCAGCTGGGTTGGACATGGATCACTGTGCGTCTGAGGGAAAGGAGTTGGTGCTTTTCCCAGGATCGCGGAGCGTCTGGCTTGGGCAGAGCCCAGGAAGATGTCAGGAACCACCCAGTGTGCATGTGCTTCATGTGGAGACTGAGCCCATTCCTTCTTTAATGATGTGATAATCCGAGAGAGGCAAAAAAGACCTTCTCATAAACCAACCCTGAGCACTTGGTGAGATCCAAAGGTCATTTCACATGTGACCAGGGAGTCTTTTAGGCTTCAGCCACCTCCTCCCACCCCCATCCCACCCCCGGCTGGCCACACAGCCTGTACAAACAATGAGTCATCGCCTTCACCAGACGGCATAGATCCCCAGCAGAGCTCTGGACTAGAGGTCCATTCTGCTCTCAGGCGCCCAGCAACCTCGCCTAGTGACATCGAGCAACCCCGTCATCCTCTCTGAGCCTCAGTCTCGCCGCCAGTAAAATAGAAGGATTGCACTAGGTGACTTCTAAAAGATTCTTCCAGCTCAGAGAATGCAAACTCTAACCCTGAACTTGCATTGCCCTGAAAATGAGGCCTCACTCGCCTCACACTAATTCCAGCCCACAGGTCTTGTCTTTAATTGACATTTTGATATTTTGTCCTCCATAAATTTTTGTTTTAATTTAGATTTTTAAAAAATTAATAGTCTTCGTTTTTAGAGCAGTTTTAGATTTAAATAATAATCGAACCGAAAATACAGAGATACAGAGTGTTCTCACACTCTCACTTCCCCCTCTGCACACAGTTTCCCCTGTTACTTACATCCATCTGACATTACTGTGGTACGTATGTTTCAATCGATGAACCAGTATTAATACGCTGGTATTATCTAAAGCCCATAGTTTACATTAGGATTCACTGTCGGTGTTGTACAATCTGTGCGTTTTGACGAATGGATAATGACATGTGTTCACCATCGTAGTACCATAGAGAGTGGTTTCACAGTCCTAGAAATCCTCTGTGCTCTGTCTGTTCCTCCCTCCCTCCTCCTTGACCCCCAGCAGCCACTAATGTTTTTACGGCGTCCATAGTTTTGCTTTTGCCAGTATGTCTTGTAGTTAGAATCCTGCAGTATGTAACCTTTCCAGATTGGCTTCTTTCGCTTAGCAATATGTTTTTAAGTTTCCTCCATGTCTTTCCCTGGCTTGAGGGCTCATTTCTCTTCTAGTTCTGAATAATATTGTATCGCATGGGTATACCACAGTTTATTCATTCACCTACTGAAGGACACCTTAGTTGCTTTTGATTCCTGTCTTTATTTGAAATTTTGATATATTGTTCATCATGGGTTTTCTTGCGTGAATTTTGATTTTTTAAAATATATTTAATTAAAACTGTATTTTATTTTGATTACTGAGTTCCTTGGTGCCCCCTTTAAATGCTGTGCCAGAGGCGAGTGTCTCACTCTTCTCGCCCAAGTCCCAGCCCTGCTCTTACCTCTATCTGGGTCCAGAATCAGAAGTTGGGAAAGCTAAGCAAGAACCAAATGGAGAAGAGCCCAGAAGGTGTGGTCCCAGCACAGGCTGGCACTGCGAACCTGCGGTCCTAGGAGATGCCGGTCAGGGGCCTTTCCTGTCCATCACCGTGGCCACTCTACATCCCTCACTGCCTCTGGGCTCCTCTCCTTGTCCTCTCTGCTCCAGTCCCTTCTGGATATCTGGGTCAAGCCGTAGCCTCCAAACAGCCGCTCTCATCACCTCTCTCACCTCCAGAGTCAACATGACTCCTCGGTAACTTCCAGTTCATACTCGGTTGCATCCAAGGGCCCTGCAGAGCCTGCATTCCATCCAGGTGGGTTTTCTCAGGCTTCTCCACAGTGGGGGGTGCAGCTGTACTTGCTCTCCCCCTCCCCACCCTCAGGCTTTTGTCCATGTTGAGTCCCCACTGCAGGGTGCCTCTTCAAGAAATGGCCAGGTCTCGTAGAGAGTTCACTCTTTTTCAAACCAAGAGTTCTTTCTTCAAATTAAACAGTTTTCAGAGATCTTATGTATAAAACAAATCTAAGCAGACCTGCTCTTCCTGGAAGAGGCGGATTCCCTCTTCATCCCTGAGGTGCTACCCCAGAAACTCAAGGGAGCCTGGAAAACATGGATGTGATAAAAAGAAAAAAAAAAAAGAACTGGGTTGTGGTGTCGAAATGCCTGGGTTTAAGCCTTGATTCCCCGTGCCTGTCTCTGTGGCACTCTCTCTAGCGCAGGTCCTTCTGCGTGGCATTCTACTTATTTGCATCTGCCTTCCCCATAAAACTCAGAACTTTGTCTAATAGCTCTTCCTTCACACATCCATTTACTCAATTAGCATTTATTGACCACCTACTAATTTCACTACTATTTATTGAGCACCTGCTACGTGCCAGGGACTCTTCCAGGCACCGGGGATGAAGCAATGAATGCAACTGTCAAATTTCTGCACTCGTGTGATAGGAGAGTAATAAGAAACTCAACAAATAAACTATATAGAATAATTAGAAGATAATGAGTGCTGTAGAGAAAAATACATCACAACTTAAATAAAGAGGTAAAATCCCCGCCTCTCACTGCCCGGGAAGACGACATTGGAACCAGGAGTTGAAGGAGCCATGAGCACCCCTGGAGAAGAGAAGGTCCAGTCTGAGGGGAGAGCCAGGGCCAAGAAGTGTGTCTGAGTTACTTAGGGAACAGTGAGAAGGAGGCTGGTGTGGCTGAGTTTGTGTGAGCGAGGGAGAAGCAGGAGAAAAATGAGGGCAGTAACGATTAAAAGGTTGTAAGAACAGAAGTAACGAGCTATGACTCAGGTTTTAAAAAAAAAATGTCTGTATTGGAAATTGTCCATTCCCCTCCTCCTCGCTGAGTCCCAGGAGGCTGACTGTTAATGGACAACTGCATAGGCAGATGCAGATTTTGTGGAACCTAAAGCTTAATCAGCTAGAAAGCCTCATTCAAGGAAAAGAAAAGAGTTACCAAAATGAGATCTGGGAAGGGCCCCTGAAGTGAGAGGCCTCGAGGCTCAAGCTTCATTACTGCTAAATTTGCCCTTGACCTGGTCATGGGCGCTCTTTTGCCCTCTCTGGCTCCCAGTTGAGTTAGGCCGATCGTGGATGCAGCAGGCAAACAGAGGGCAGGAGAGAAAGGCCAGGATGTTCATTTCCTTGATAGTGGCCATCTCCCTCTCTTGAGGGCACAGCTCCTGTCATGACTCCTCCTACAATCCAGCTCTTGTTGAGTCCAGTTGCCCCATGAGCTGGACCATCCCTTGTTTATTTCTTTGCCAATGGTAGTTTCATCAGCCTCTCCTCAGTCACCCTTTTGAGTGTGCCAGGACCCAATGGTACACTCACTCCGAGTGCTTTGTTCAGAGTGGGAAGATAGGGGAGGGGCTAGGAGGCTGCTACAAGAACCCAGGCCGAAGAGATGATGGTGGCTTGCCTCAAGGTGATGGCAATCGAGAAAGAGAAAGCTCCAGGATGACTCTAAGACTTTTGATCTGGGTGCCTTCCACCGCACCTTGTATCCCACTCTCCACACATAGCTTAGTGTACCATGGAAACCTGATACCTTGTTGACTAGAACTCCACTTTTCCCTGACCGTCTAACTTGACCTTTCTAAGTCTCAGATCCCTTATGGGTAAAACAGAGATTTAAAAGAAAAAAAAAAAAAATAGCTTCCCTGAAGATATCCTGGAAGCACTCAACCTACGGTAAGTAGGATGTTTCTCTTTAAGGCCCACTCAGTCGGTCTCCACTTTCTCTGGAGGCTTCTTCTGATCAACCCAGCCTTGTAGAATGAGCAATTGCTTTCAAACCTATTGTGTCCACGATAAGGATCAAGCCACTCCTAACGTGAAGCTTTCACCCATTTTCTATGATGTTAGTGTTTGATCTCTTCAGCTCAGTTTTAGACTTCTGTAAACTAGGAACCTTGTCATCTCATGATGTCCCCACAGAGCCTAGGTACAATGACATTAACCGCAGCATCAGCATTTCCTGAGTACAAGCCGCACGCCAGGAACTGTCGGAAGCATGTTAAGCACATTACCTTGTTCAATCCTGACAGCTAGACCACAGATGGGCCCTAATATCATCTCCACATTACAGACCAGAAAACTGAGGTGCACGGTGGTTAAGGAACCCACCCAGGGCCACTGCTCTCTCAAAGAGTCAAACCCAGATCCATCTGACTCCATTGCCAGCCATCTTAATCACAGCACTGTGCTGCCTTTTATCCATATAAGCACTCAAGAAATATTTACTTATTGATTAATTGGTAGCCTCTGCACATTAATGCTTCCAAGACTGTCTCTTTGTATGTCAGTCTGTTTTCCTCAAATGCCAACTCTACTGAACAATATATTGATCATTCCCTCTAATAATTTGTCATCTGGCGATGGCGACTTACAAACTGCCAATTGCCCAGAAGGAGGGTGAGAATAGGGGCTGTTCAAATCTTTGTTTAAGGAGTGAGAGTTCTTAAATGCTCCATTGTAACACATGTATCTTTTCCTGCTACTGGGCCATCCTGCCTGATTAGAGGGGATGATCTGGGGCCCTGGGGCCCTAAATCTGGCTGCTGGGCTCTTTCCTTCCCTTCCCCCAGCCCCAGAGCCAGCTGGCTGACAGACATTGATGGTATCTCAAGATAGATGCCTGTCAAGTGGTTCTCATGTTGTGACAGTAAGCAATTATGATTTATTTCACAAGGAATCAACAATAAACTTAGGCAAAGGGCGGGGGAAGTTCAGAGAATTTAGGATGACAAATGCACTTGAGGGAATTTGGTTGATGGGTTTTTAACTAGAAGATAGAGAAGGGAATATTTTCAAGGAAGAAATACACACATACATAAAGAACCCCTAGATCTAGACTATTCACTTCCTCCCATCTCTGGCAGGCAGGAAATTCCTGTTCTAAAGCCCTGATGAAACCTCACCTTTTCCAGGAAGCCCTCCAGATTTCTAAACCGGAAAGCATGACTCGATCCTCTGAGCCCCTTCTCTCTATATATCTAGCCTCTCTGATGGCACGTACCATCTCTACTGTACATTGAAGTTTCTGGTACATTTATCCTATGTGTTCTACCAGAGTGTAACATCTTTCAGAGATGAGGCAACAGAATTGCCTATGTGCAATAGGTGCATGCCTATGTGGTATTTTGCACATAGTTCGGTGAAAAAAATGTGTGTGTGTGCATGCAGGTGCACACAAGTGGGTGAGCACTGGTACCCAGTATCCTCCAGGGAAAGCAGCAGTAAATAGCTCACCTCAGAAGAGGAATATATTTGTCAACGCACTTCCAGTGGGAGCAGAGAAAACAAGCAAACCCCCAGAGGCCTCTCTCTGTTCCGTTCTGCATCATTGGTTCAGAAACCTCACCCAGCAGGTGAGTCCCTCATCTCATCTGCACCCCGGCCTCCTTCGTCTCTCCTCCTAGACAACAACTGTAAACAATGTCAAATTTTGCATAAAAGGTGCTTCACTTGTACCTAGATGTTTGGCCCAACTCTAAATAGAATATCATTGTTCTAGAAATTGAAACTAGAGAACCAGAATCAGCTTATTATATTAGTAACCAAAAGCATGAAAGCAAGTTGTGGGGAAAGAAACACTGAGAGTGTGGGTGTGAGTCAAACAGCCTGGTTTCAAATTCCAGCTTTGCTTTTTCTAAGGTGCTTGAATGTTGGCAAGTCACTGGGTTTCTTCCTCTATGAAATGGAGATAATAATACCTGACTCTGGGGATCGTTAGGGATTAACTAGATGCTGTTCTGAAAGCCCCAGCACAGTGTCAGCCTTGTGTTAAGTCCTCAGGAAAGAACGTAGATAACACCAGTGGGAGGCAGGGGGCTGGTCCCCGCCTGCTACTGCCTCTGCCACGGCTCTTCCATGTCTCACTTTGGGCTCCCCCTCTTCCCTGGTTCTCTACTAACCAGAGTTACTCTACTAACCAGAGAACTAAGCGAGATGCTCTCTTGTCCTGCCACTTCTAAATGTCTATGAGTCAGGCCTAGGGAATGCACAGCATAGCAAACAAGAGCATCATCCGGAGACAGGCGGCCCAAGTGCGATCCTGATGCCATCATTTCTGGCAACGCGGCCCTGAACAAGTTATTTAAGTTCTCTTAGCTTTAGTTGCCTCACCCCTGAAAGAAAATAATGCCCGTATGACATTTATGAATCCAGGGGCCCATGTGGTCCAATCCCATTTAGCAGCCAAAAATTATTTAGCAGGAATTCTATTTGTACAAGAAACTCTCAAACGATTCACAATAACATTTTACAAATTCCCCCTATCCTTTTTCACTCCTCAATCCTCTTGCCATCTGCCCACTTGCTCTGGCACATCTCACACAGCATAACCATGAAACATGCTCACCAGCCTCAGCTACATGGGGCTTTTCCCCCCTCTTCTCTACCCCCACCTCCCTTTCAATAAGAGTCCATCCTTTTTAGGAGAGATCTGGAGGAAGAAAGCTCGGCGAGAAAAGACAGAATTCTCTTCATTGGGAGCAGATGGGGTGGCGGTTGTGGGGCTGTGAATCTTCCCAAGTAAATAAGTAAATAAGTTTTGTTCTGTCATTCTTAAGTGGCCGTGCAGAGGATGAAATTAGATAATTTGTACTAAGCAGTCAGCTCAGTGTCTGACATGTAGAAAGTGCTGAAATATGAGAGCCATGATTATTTCTGGTTTTGTGAACCTGCCTTTTCATGAAGGTTTTCATCCCGCTGCTGCCACCACACAGCCAACCTTCTCGTCATCACCTCCTGCATCTGACCATCTTTCTCACTCCCACGGCTAAATTCCACTCAGGTCCCAGTCATGTCCCATGCCTATGCCTAGAACACTCACTGTCGCTTCCTCCTCAGTGACATCCTGGCTCTTCCACAAATGCTTCCTACCTCCTAGGAAAGGAAGTGTTTCTCACCCAGGCACATACACCCTTGGGTGCCTGAACATGCCATTCTAGTAACTTCCAGTTGCCTCTCCCATGACACAAAAGGCCTTCTCACCATGGTTGTCACATGTCGTCCGATCTTAGAATGCAGCCTCTAGTGGGGCAAGGGCTAATTCTGTTTAACAAACTCCGTGGAGCATCTGATCCCAGACAGGGAATACTGGAGAGTGAAGTACCCATGTATCCAGGCCTGAGTGAAACTCAGAGAGGAATGCAAGAGAAGCAAAGGAGCTTATGCTACCAAGAAAGGCAAAAACCATGGGAGGGAATCGAGTTGTGCAGTAGGCACTGAAAGACATATGATTTACTGAGCATTGAGAGAGTCACACTGGAGCTCATTAAGGCAAAAGAACAAAGTCTAACTTTGTGCCTCTGTTTTGTCCATTTTCCTATCCCAGCTCAGAACTGAGGCCTTTTCAGTTGCTGCCTTTTATATATTGAACCTTGATTTTAAAGACCTTTATTTATCCATATGTGGCACAAATGACCAAGAAGAGAGCACAGTGTGACATCCTCCATCCCCGTTCCCAGGGACATAACCATTCTACCCAGGACCAAAGCCTTACAAAATCAGTAATGTGCTAATGGGGAAATATCAGGCATCGTCTTGCAGACAAGAGAGCTATTGGGCAATAAAAGGAGGCCCTCTTAGACCCAGAAATCCCTCCAAGTAGGGAAATCAACCACTTCATCCTGGATAAAGATGGATCAGGTTCAGCAGATGTTAACACTGATGGTGAGTGATTAGAAATCATGTTCAGCAGAAAGAGACACTTTTATTCCTTCCTAGCAGCAAAAGAAACCCTCAAAAAGCACTTTTCAGCTGGATCCATGGTTACTATTGATGTTCACGTGGGAAATTAGTGGCATGTGTGACAATAACTTGAATTTGGGGGGGACCTGGGAACCCACTGGATTATCAGCAAGATGAGACCATCAGACCCCAGATGAGGCCATAGGACCAGTATCCACAGGAAGAGCAAAAAGCCACACCCAACTTTGAGCTGCTCAGGGCCCACGATGGAGCACTATTTTGAGGAAGACCAGGGAGCCTGACCAAAAAGAAGGTCTGCAACTCCTACTCTAGGACAATTCATGGAAGGAATTCAGGGAATTTGTCTAGGAGAAGAAAAGACTAGTGGTCTTCAGTGAACGATGAAGCTTGGGAGTGAAGATAAGGTTTTGTTAAGGAGTTGACAGGAAAGTGAAGTTCAAATATTTGCAGAGCTCGCATATAGATTGATGAGTGAACGTCATAGGAACACGTGTTTTAATGAAGACAGATTTTTACAGGAAGAACTCTCTGACAGCCAGATCTGACCAAAGAACAGGAAGTCTTGCTGGACATCCACCTGGAGAGTGCAGACTAGCAGAAGTGGGGAGCTCTGTAGATTGAATAGTCGATGGATGGATGGATGGATGGATGGATGGATGGATGGATGGATGGATGGACAGACGGACAAACATACAAGCAGGATTGACAAACAGACGTGTGTATGTATATATGGACAGCTGAACAAATGTAAGGATAGAAAGGCACACATATATAAATGTATGGACAGAGGGAAGGACACATAGACAGACATATGTAAGATGTGTGGATAATGATGCCTTCAGAGCTGCCTTCCAATTCTGCGAATCTATAATTATGTGATCATTTGGGCAAGAAATACCTAGTTTTTAGGATTTCACAGACTGGTAAAATATATGGGATTGACATAAAGTTACCAGCTTTTAATTTTGTCAGATTAAGAACATCAGTATAACAACCACCATCTACTGAAACAGATGAAACAGACACAGAAACAGATGGAATGAAGAACAGTCCCTTCTAAGCAAGGACCACTGATAACCTGTATGTTATTTTACATTAATATTTTTATATTGTCCTAATTTTTCTTATTTAATAGATGCAGGTTTGAGAATTAGTGATTTATACATACATTATTCATGTTATTTTCAACTACATTTCCTGAGCCACAGACTCTAATGACCCTAAAAAGGAATGAATTTATATCAGGCTTCAAAAATTCCATTGCCTTTGAGATCAGGCAGGCAATGTAAGTGAAGCGGACGGAGCGAGGGGACTGTGGGGGCAGGATAGGTGAAAACCTGGAGAAGCCACACTCGCTGTCACCATGCAGTACTGTCACTATTGCAGGGAGGCAAACCCGGTGTTGCTAGCCAGATTTTCTGATCTCCTGAGAGAAACTGGACATATAAATTTTGAGATGAATCTCTTGATTTAGAAATATCTGCAACTAATTTTTTTTAACTGACCTATGTTCAGGCCAACATCCTTGACCCAATCAAAGCACACACACCTGTGGATCAGCCATGGGTTTACAACCTACGCTTAGATACTGAATTTGGAGTGAGAGGTGATGGGAAAAAAAAAAAAAAAAGCACCTAAAGAGCAACCAAAGAGCTTCTCTGATTAATACTGAGGGGGTGGGGCACCAAAAACAGCTACCAAATTCCTCCTCCGGGTGGATAATTTCTCCGCAGTCTATTTCCGGGAAAGCTGTAATTCCGGATCCAAACAACCTATGATTTACATCCCGGCCGGTGTAAAAGATATTGTGCTGAGCCTTCCGAGTGTGCTCTGTGTGTTTGTATAAATCTCCCTACTCAAAATATCTCCCACAGTTGACTGACAGCCCGTGTAATTTAGCAGAAGGCTAAAAATTAAAATCTTCGAGCCTGCTGAGGGAGCGAAAGAATACAGTAACACTACGGCACCGCCCCCTCGCCCAGGCCCGCGCTCGGCAGATGCCAGGGCTGTTCATTTTGGAGACAGAACAAAATATTTGTATTTAGATTTATTAAGTCATTATTCCACCATTTGTTCCAATGCTCTTTATTAAAACCAGATCTCATCTCTGTTTTGAAAGTATTACCTGATTTACATAAGCCGGTCTCAGCCCTAATTACGGCTTCCTTTGGTGTCTTTTCATTCCGAGGGAGGTTTGCTCCCCCCCTCCTGTTTTTGTCGCCTGCCTTTATGGCCCATATGTCTGCCTTGAGATAGCAAGAATCTTCAACCTATAAATAGACAGTTCAGAACAGCCCCGCTGCCAGTTATCTGTCCACACATCAACATTACCATAATTGCAACAGTGAATGTGTAATCTCTCTAATCACACGTTCCAGTCGGAAGACTGGATTGGGTTTCATAAATTGTATAATTTGAGGCTTTCCTGAGCTAACCGCTGGGCGGGTAGGCTGCTGTGGGTTGTCCAGGGTTTGGCCATGCCCCTCAGCCGGGCTGGGGCAGCACAGTGACACACACCTGAGACAGGCTGTGGATAATGGCCTTGCTACTCTTGCTCTGAGACAGGGCACTTGAGAAATATGAGAAGCACAACTTTTTGAGGCACTTTTTATGAGTGAGGCACTTTGTACATGCTCTTTTTAATTCTCATTCTGTTAACCTTATAGGAGAAATGCCATAAATATTCCCATTTTACAGGTGATGACATCAAGTTTCAGAGAGGTTGAGTTTCCAAGGGTCACGCAACAAGTAGCTGAGACTCAAATGCAAGTGTGGGATTCCATTTTACTCCCAGTTAAACAGCTTTCATCTATAACATGGCACAGTTGAAGGCTTCAGTGTTTCCTTTTTTAGTTCCTCCAAAATGCTTTCATTTCTGTCATTTTACCTAATCCCCAGACCCAACAGAAGAGGTTTTTATAGATAGAAAAACTGAGACTCTGAAAGGTTAAGTACACTGCCCTGGGTCACAGGGTTTGTGAGGATAGAATTGGAATTTGAATCCGCACTGACTCCCAGACTTGTGTGTGCTCTTCTCCAAGCCTCCACAGTCCAGGTGCTGTCTGAGGGTGATCCTTCCTCTTTCAGAGCCTTTGTTTTCTTTACCAGCCTCTCAGAAGGATGCTGTAATTGGACCGGTGTCAGCGGGCAGAGCCCTGAGGGAAGGTGGAGAGGGAAAAGGCCTGGCTTTCTGCCAGTTTCCCCAGAAACCCCTGGGGACATCTCTTCCTCCAGGCCTTGTGGGTGCTCAAGGAAATTGTCTCCGAAGACCCCTGGGGAACTGCTCGGAAAGAGCTTTTGTTTTTCCTTACATGCTTCCTCTGGGCTATGTTATTCGGACTGAGGTAGGTCTCTGGAGTGGGGAGGAGGCTGATGACACCCTGATAAATGGGCTGGTCCCCGCAGACCAAGGTAATTGTGTAGCCTTGCAAAGTTTCAGATGTCTATTAGCTGCTTTAAATTGAGCACTAATCAGAAGAAGGCCGTGTTACTCCCTGAGCTCTCCCTCCCTCACGCCCTCCCTCTCTTTCTCGCAGAAGGAGCCATCTAATCCAACTCTAATTTTTCCAGATGAGGAAACTGACGCTAAGAAAGGGGAAGGACGTGCCCAAGATCATAAGTACATCCTGAGTTCTTTTTTTAGTGGTTCTTGAGCTGCATGCAAACGTGCGCGCATGTACACGCAGGCATGCGCGCACATGTGCATATGCATATACATATACGTACATGCACACATCCTCCCACACTCCTATTTCTACATTCATTAACTGGGTCTCCAAGCTTTTTATACCTGTCAGTATTTTAGGAAAGAAAGTGGGGACCAGTGTCCTCCTCAACCCTGTCCTCATAGTGTGCTGGCGCCACCAAGGAATCAGAAAACTTAGATCTCACGTGGCTCTGTCATGGCCCCTAACCCACAGAGTAACCCACCGTGAGCTCTGCCCCATCTCTGGGCATCACAGCCTAGCCTGGCTGGTGGAAATGAGGGCATTGTACCCCTTCACTTCTACACAATGTCTAAACACCAAAGACAGGCCCAGAAGAGACTTGGCTAAGTGGATTGACCTCTCAGCAGGGCACCGTCTGAGGCATGGCAAGGAGTGAAGTAGTATTACTCCAAGTGTGGTCCCCAGACCAACAACAGCATCAGTATCACCTGGGAGCTAGTTTGAAATGCAGATCTATGAGCCCCATCCCAGCCCTTCTGAATCATAATCTTGGCGGATGGTGCTGTGTTTCAGCAGGCCCTTAGATGTTTCAATGCATGCCTCGGTTTGAGAATGACAGGTCCAGATCCTGCTTGTCTCTGGATATCCTTCCCAGGTGGAGAGTCCCTGAGGCTCACCCTACTCTGATGGTTCAGACCCAACTCAAACATTTACCTCACCCACTTCATGCAGAATTACTTTCCCCCACCTCAGGTCTTCTGTAGCACTTGAAAAATAATGTTCTTAAAGTACAAAACCTGTTGCCTTATATTCTATTAGCCGGGTCTCCCCTGCTAGACTCTGAGCTCCAAGCCCATCTCCACAGGTTCCATGGCTCCTGGTAATGCCTAGAGCCTGGTAGGCACACAACGCAAATGTATGTATGCTCAACCCCAGTCGTACTGACCACTGAGTCCCCAAGGACCAGGTTCTGTGGCAAACTCGATGATTGTTCTAGACATACGAGGAGACAGCATCATTTTACAACTAAGAAGTCTCCCTCACTTTTTCCCTGGGACTCCTGAGGGCTGCCCCTCAGATTGCCTCTCCTCCCCTGGTTTCCCCCAGCACCCACCTACGTCTGCCTCTGGCCAAGACTACCCTGTCAAGACACATCAGGCTTGGGTCTAGCACAGCCTAAGAAGATGCCTGTGTATGACCTCCTATAGCCCTCCTGACCCACATCAGGAGAGCTTGTCCAGGGCTCACAGG
This sequence comes from Pteropus medius, assembly GCF_902729225.1. Classification (NCBI taxonomy): domain Eukaryota; kingdom Metazoa; phylum Chordata; class Mammalia; order Chiroptera; family Pteropodidae; genus Pteropus; species Pteropus medius. The sequence continues at coordinate 6,641,350 of NW_024354911.1, forward strand.
CTGGCTTTTTTAGTGTGGAAGGGCTCCTCTCCTCTGTGAGAAATGGCCAAGCAGTTTGGGAAAGTCAGCCCCTAAAGTACCCTGGAAGGCCTGCCTATAGCAAGCTGGTTTCCTCCAGGCCCCACACAAGATCACCTCCTCCAGGAAGCCTTCCTTGGTGCAATGACCCAGGAGGCAAGAGAGGTGAGTTCTCTCACAGGCCCCCTCCCCATACCTCAGCAAGCTCATATTCTAGGTACCTCAGAACTTCAGCATCTTTCTTGGTCACATGGGGATTGAGACTCACTGCCTGAGGACAACGAGTTGTCCCAGACACTCTGGCCAGTTCCAAACCCAGAAACAAATGTCATGAAGCTGGAATGTCATTCAAACCCCGACTCCCCACACCTGCCTGCGGGAGGCTTTCTTTCTCTAAATTCTGTTCACCCAGGTGGCATTCACCTCATTAACTCCCTACTGCCTCAGGGTCCTTGCACATGGTCTTCCCTTTGCCCTTATCCTCTTTCCCACGAAGTATTTCAAACACAACCCTACGAACCAGTGGCTGGTATGGCAGAGACAAGGGTGTGGCTGGGAGTGGGATAGGGAAGGAGGACAGCCGTCCAATGAAATGGCATGGGAAAATAAAAGATAATAAAAGTCAAAGTCCTATCTCAATTTGGGCCTGCCAAATAAAAGACTTGGGTTCTGTATTGTCGTCGCACCCTCCTCTAAACACGGGAAATAATTTAGTGGTTAGTATGTTTGTATGCGTGCACATGTGTGATTCCTCCGAGCACAAATTGGGCCCATTTAACCAGATTCTGCTTCATGTTCTTTTCTTTAACCCCCAGACATGCGACCTGATCAATGAACCACCTCCTTGAGTACCCACTGGGTATTGGGTCCTCTGTTGCGGTCCGGCTTCCAACAAATAGGTTCTTTCCTAACTGGCAAAGGCCTAACAATGATAAGCCAAGTGTCCCTGTGTCTCAAGGATCACTGACTCCCTGCGTGCAGAGAGCTCTGGGAGACTAGCCTCACTAGAAGATTTGGAGAGCACCCTGTGGTAAAAACTGCGTCACTGAGGTGTACACCAGGAGGCTTAGATGGCAGATAAGAGATCTGTTGGTTTTTCTGGCAAGTCCAGCCAGAGCGGCGTCTTGTTACTGTGTCTCTGAGCTGGGCTCAGCATCCCTGGAATGTGAACTAGATGAGCAGTGAGGTTTCCTGTTGACGCTTGCCCCAGCAAGATGGTCCTCGGCTAAAGTTCTCAGGTTGCACAACACCTGGAGCAGGTTGGCTGTCAGCAGGTGCTCCTGGTGCTCAAAGGGAGGGGAAACATCCATGACTACAGGGCTGGGCCTTCCCTTGCCTTCTGCCCAGTGCCAGAGGCAGAAGACAGGATTCCTGGCAGGTCTCCCCTGCCAGGAAACATGACCCCAGTCCCTCTCCAGGCCCCTCTACTGTCCTCTTCAGAGGGGCCCTGGCTGCTCTGGAAGGACCTCAACAGGGGTGATATTGACCTCAACCAGACAAATATCCCCATCTCAGTGAAGGCCTGGAGCAGGGCAGCTAACCTACACAATGCCCTATTGTGCTGGGCAGTTTGTTAATAGTTTTCCCATATTCCCTTTCGCTCCCACCATGTAACTGAGAGGAAAGGTGGAATGAAGTGACCTGACCTGCTTTAAAACTCACACTTGCATTTTTCTAAAATCCAGGGCTCTGACTTCTGGTCCCACATTCTATCCACAGAGCTGTGTGCCTGGCTTGAACTCCCTTAAGAGCTAACAGTAAGCTAGTATGCCTCAGCTTAGTAATACAAGGGCAGCCGAGTCTGGAATGAGGCCAGCTAACTTTGGGGCATCCTGAGGCTGCTGGCCTTGGCTGGGAATACTCTCCCACCTTCCAGCCCTCAGTGGTGGCTGTGTCCAGCAGGGCGGGTGACTCAGCAGCCTTTGTTCCTACATATCTGGGTGGGTGAGCCACTCTCCCCCAGCATTGGTTTGGCTAGGCCCTTCTGGGGGTGCTGCGGCAGCCAGCCTTCCATCAGCAAGGCCTGAGGCCTTGGACCTGCCTTCCCACAGCTCAATCACAGGGTTTGGCCTCTTTTTCAGCCCACTGGCTTCTCTCCTGATATTAGAGGGCCACTTCTAAATTCTTCTGGCCACCTCAACCCTCCCCTCAGCCAGGCTGTGGTGCTTTTCTTGGCAACAGTCCCAGAGCCCCTGTGCTGCCCCCATAAGAAGATCATCTCCCAGAGCAAACAGCTTGACTGCCAGGCCCAAGGGCCCCTCGGCTCGTTTAGAATGAGTCCTGTGGTGTGTGAAGAGAAGGGGCATGAAACCAAGGAGGGAAATGGATCTTGGCTGGATTTTCAAACGGGATACATGAGAAGGCAAGATACAGTTACGTTGTGCAGGTAAAGTGCAAGACCATCTGCTGGAGTCCGAGAGAAACACCACGTCTCAGGCTTTGACTCTAACCCAGGAGGCAGCATACAGGAGTGGCTCAGCACTGTGAACTTGGGCAAAGCCCATCAGCTCTCAGATCCTGAGTCCACACCTGTAAAGTGGGCATGACCATGCCTGCCAGCCAGTGTTGCCCCACATAACACACACAATCCTTCTCATAAAGGGCCTGGCTGGCAAAGGCCTGTTCCAAAGTGCTCCAGACGTGGGTATTTCTTTCCATTCAGGGTGTGAGTACAACGAGATTTGTGCAATCTTTTATTGCTCTCATTTCACATTCGTCATCCTGGGATCCTGTGGGAAAGGACCTCTGAAGCACTTTGCAAATGGCGCTGTCCGCTGCAGTTGCTGGCTGCTGCTCTCTGTCCTCCCAGCAGCTCTCTGGGAAGCAGAGCAGACGTTACTCCACTCCCCTCACACACACTTGCCCCACGAGGAGCCAAAGATCGGAAACAGGAAGCACCTTGCTGACAATCATTCTGCAAGTAAGGATGACTAAAGAAACTAACTTTGTTGAGCACTAAGTATTATCCAGCCACTGGGGTGGCACTTCAGACACTGAAGTGCATAGGACACGATCTTGCCAAAAAATGCTCATGAGGCAGAGGTGGGGAGAGAGGGAAGGAATGAGGGGTAAGTGCGAATGATCTCTGTCCCAGACGGGGAGAAAACAGGCTGTACATGAAGTGTGGACGCCTCACCTAGGGGACTCTGTTTCAGTGAGAAATCACTGCTGCTCAGGAGGATCCATGAAGGATGGACTTAGGGCTCTGAAGGATGAGCAGGAGTTTGCAGGGTAGAGAAAAGAGAGAAAGGGCATGAAGGCCTTATACCTAGGCTGACCAAGGGGCTAAGCACTCTTCCAGAGCATCCAGGTGCTGTCCTGGCCATGCGTGACTTCACAGGTGTTTGGAGGCCCCCAAGGGACATCAAGACACATCCACTGAGGGACACGTTTACAACCTGTAACCCAAGCCTCTGCCTTCCAGGAACTAGTCGGGTGAGACAAGACTCATCCCTGGCATATTTAGAGAGCAATACTTGCCAGCAGGGCTCCAACGGCAGGTGTGGCCCATGGAGGCTGATGTCACTTCACTCCACAGGTGACTATGCAGACTCCTCCACAAGCAGACATACATACGCAATTTTGCATACCATTCCCAGGGGCTCAAGGACAATCCCCCACCAGCCCATGCCCAATATGGTCCAACTCCTGCATTTTGCAAATGAGTAAACTGAGGCAGAGACAGAATGCGACTTGCCAGAGGCCCACATGAATCAGGGCAGAACAAGGCCTAGACTCCTGGCTTCTGCCTTATGATTCTCCCATAGGCACCCTGCTGCGACCACTGCCTAAATATGTGTCTCTGCCCAGCTGCTATTCGCAGGGTCTTGCTCATGATGGAGAGGATGAGTATACATTTTCTATCACTCCCAGTAATAGCCTGTTCTCAGCTTGTGACTTCTCTCTTAGTAAAACTTTATTCTCACTCTCGTCTCCCATGCACAGTCCTACCGGCCCTCTGCCTCCAGGTGCCCCATCTGTGGCAGGCCCCACTCACCCAAACCATACATGGGCATCCTCCTCCCTCCTGCCCTTGCACACTCTCTGCAGCCAACCGCTGGCTGGATTTGATTTGTACTCAAATCCAGTCCTTTGTCTTTATCTCCAAGAATTCAGGTCCTCCTCATCTCCTGCTAGGGCTGTTACCACAGCCAGAAAAATATTTCTAAAGCACACAAACATGTCATTTTTCTGTTAAAAACCTTGCAGAGGTCCCCTATGGCCTTCAAAATTAAGATCGAGCTCTTGGTGGGGTCTGCAAAGCCACACACAGTGGTCACCATCTGCCAGCAGTATCTCCTCCTGCCTTATGCCCACTCCCATCTTGGCACCAGCCAGGCAAATGCTCCACACTCCCCACAACCTCTAGACCATTTGTTCCTGCTGGTCCTTCTATCCAGAGGAATAAGATGTGCTTGGGTCAGTTGAGTACCCTTTGACCTCAAGGTTTGCTTGCATGCTTGTTTTTAAAATTCAGAACAGAAATGTTCGCAAATGACCCAATCCCATTTCCCACTTCTGGACTTTTGAATACCCCTTGCACACAAAAGAATCATTGGTAAACATCTTTCCACAGTGGTTTCCTCATACAGACTAACACAACTTTTTATGTATGGTATTTCTAGGGCCTGAAATTAAAATCAGGAGAAGGGTCAATATGGCAGTGTTCACTGGCCCATTTGCTGATGGATAAATAACGTAATCAAGAAGTTTAACCCATAAATTCAACAGGAACGAGGCCTGATATTCAAAGTCCCAGACGATTCAGAGTTGGAAGAATAATAAAGCACATCTGAGATGTGCTATCCGTTGGGCAGATGGGAGCCTGGGACCCCACCCCCACCCCCTTCATCCCACCCGGGGTTCTGTTTGATGGTAAACCTCACAGAAACACAGCCCAAGGTAGCCACATTCTTGGCTCTCCTAACTAGATTTTCAGCTTTCTAAAACAGCAGCTCCCTGCATTATGTCTGCAATTTGTGAGATCTGATAAGAGACTCGCTTCCAAGTTCAAAACGGACTGAACTTCATAAAAAGTTTCAAAGAGAGGCCCTATTTATGCTGTGCAGGCAATACACAGAGGAGATGAGAGAGTCTGTAAGTCAGGCCAGCTGAGGGGGATCCCAGAATCAGCTCTGTGGACCTAGGCAAATCGCTTACCTTCTCCATCCCTGATGTCCCAATGTGCGCAGTGGGGGCTATCATAAACTTACCTCCTCAGGTTGTAGAAAACGAAGTAATGCAAACGAACATCTAGTATGTGCTCAGTAAATTGTTCCTGTGGTGGTAGTGGTTGCAAATGAGACCACCTGTGTGAGCTACATCAATGTACATTAAAAATAGTTTTTGGCAGAGTGAGACCATCTGAGCTGTGGAAGTGAGTGGTGTGGGCCAGCAACTTAGAACTACAGCTTAGTAAAGAAGAACTCGACAGAACTGAAGCTTTCAAGGGACAAATGACAGGTGCAGAGGACTGGATAGTGGCCCCCAAAGAGATCAGGTCTTAATCCTTAAAGCTTGTAAATGTGACCTTATTTGGAAAAAGGATCCCTGCAGATGCGATTAAATTAAGAGCTTTGAGATGGGGAGATTACTCTGGATAATTGGAGTGGGTCCTGAGTACAATCACAGTGTCCTTCCAAGAGACAAACAGAGGGAGAGTTAATAAATAGACACAGAGCAGAAGGTGATGTGAAGACGGAACAGAGAGATTTGAAGATGCTGACGTTGAAGACTGGAGTGATGCAGCCGCAAGCCAAGGAATGGTGGCAGACACCAGAAGCCGGAAGAGGCAAGGACGGGATTCTCTCCTAGAGCCTTTAGAGGGAGTGTGACCCTGCTCACCCCTTGATTTTGGTCCAGTGAGACTAATTTTGAATTCTGGCCTCTAGAACTGTGAAAGAATAAACTGCTGTTGTTTTAAGCCACCAAATTTGTAGTAATTTGTTACAGCAGCTCTAGGAAACTAATACTTCCAGAATCATAGATTCGAGCCCATTTTTCTCATGAGGAAAGGTAGACTCAGAGAGCAGCAGTGACTTCCCCAAGACCACGCAGTGTATTAGTCCCTTTAGCCAAGGCCAGACCCAGGTCTTCAGATGCCCGCACCACTGTGCTCCCTCTTCCATCTGCCCTACTTCCTCCTGTCTACACAGGGACCCCTGCGAGGCCTTAGGCCCCTGCCCCAGGAGACCCCTGGTTTGCCATAGTGACTTTATCTTTACTTACCACTGCCTCCAGGTGAGACCAGTTTGTACCAAACACTGACCCCGTGGTCACCAGTGCCCCCAGGTTGGATGTCCACCTGTCACTTGCTGGGTTCTTTGGGAGCAGATTCTGAGAGGAAGTGGGGTTCCAGATGTTTATTAAGGATCTGTACTAGTGAAAGAAGGGGGGAAAAGTTGGATTGGATAAAGGGAGGTCGATGTTGAATTACGATGCAGTCCTGACGAAGCCTCGGCCAGTCCAGCAGGGAGTCGTCCTGTGTCCACCTGTGGTCGTCAGCACCTTCCATTTCCATCTCATTCAGTCACCAGGTGCGGGCTGCCTTGGGGAGGGCATGACCTTGGGTGATGGATCTCTACAGTGAGATACACCCTGAAGAAGCCCACAGCTGGAGGCCACCTGCTGACTGCGCTCCCTGCAGCTGGGCAGTAGGTTTTTCTGAAGAGAGGGCCTGGGTACGTGTGAACCACAGCCAGCATTACCATGTGTTCTTCAAACAAAGGTGCATTTCAGCGGGGCCTGGACAGTTTGCCAAACAGCAGCCCCACCCTACACAGTGGCCAAGACCCTCCACGCTCAGAGTGGAATCTCTGCACCAGTAGCCTGGACATCACTTGGAACTCGTTCGAAATGCCGACTCTGTTTTGGGCCCCATATTCTATTTGAGAAGAAAGCTCTACATTATGGATTAGACAGCTCTAGGGGCCCAACCGAGCAGTGGTCTGTTTTTGTACAGCCTTTGTGCTAAGAATAAGTTTTGCGTCTTTTACAAAGAAGAATATGTGACAGAAACTGCATGGCCCGGAAAGCCCAAAATATTTATGATGTGGCCTGTTGCAGGAAATGTTCTTCAACCTCTGCTCTAGAAAGTCCTACAAGCAGGTGATGCAGTGGGTGGAGATCTTTCCTAGAAGATCCCGCCTAGTGTTGGTGGCCAGGCCTTTCCCCCTTAATCACAGTTTCCTGGCTTGTTTTTTTCTTTGCCCCCTCTTCCCCTCTCATACCTCCACCTTCTTTTTTGATTTCCTTCTCTCCCCTCCTCACTCTCCCTTCTCTCTCCCTCTATTATAACTTGTGCTTCTCAAGCTCTCTCTTGCCCCATCTCTGAGACCTTCTTTGTGTCTGCACATCTGTCTCATCCCGTGTCCTTCCCTTGCACTCTAACTATAGAACAAGAGCCGCCTCATGCCACATCAGGGTGGTCAGCTCAGGCTGCTGTTTGGAGCTGTCATGGGCACTGCAGGCGGCCCCCAGACCTTGCTATCCTTAGTCTTGCCACATCCACACCTGCACCGTTAATGCCCACAGCTTCTGGCATTCTCTTCTCAGCTCTGTCTGCTCCGCACTCTTTCCTTGCCCCCAGCTATACCTTCTCCATGAGGCCTTTAATCTTTGCAGTTTTCCCCCCACCCCAACATCCCTGACTCCTTTGTGAAATGCAAATGAATTGGCATCTCATTACTCATTCTGTGCTGTATCTATAGCCTTCTCTTGTTAGGTTCCTGTGGAACATCCCTTCATCAGCTGAGAACTCAGCCCGTTAGGAGCACTTCTGCTTCAGGGAGGTCCCTCACCCCTCCCTCACGGCTTGGTCAGCAGCCACCTTATCAGTGGATTCCAGAAACAGCCAGGTGCGGTCGCTCCACCCACCACTCACTCTAATTGCCAGCATCATTCTGGGAAGTGAGGGATAAGACCCAGTCTCTGACCTCAGGGAGACAACTGTGGGGACGAGGAGCCAAGCTCTGCATGTGTAACTTGTGTAACTGTGCATGACCTGCCAGGCAGTAGGTGATGACATGGGAAACGTGCCTAAAGTCAGTATAGTCTGGCAGTTTGATGGGCTAAATTTAAACACAGGAAGAAGATGGTGGAGAGCTTGAGCCCACTCATCTTAAGCCTCCGTACATGTTCCTTAGTCACGGAGAAGCAGCGTGCTGTGGGAGGAAGGGAACGATACTCCAACCTACCACTCTCTGGGAGACTTTGAGCCTGGACCCCTCCAGATCTCAGTTTCCTCATCTGGGAACTGAAGACAGTGAGCCAGCATGGGGAAAATGAGCTTCTGTCTGCAAAACGCTAGCACAGCTGGGCACCACGTAGGTGTTCCAGTGAATGTCAGTCTCAGTTTTCTTTGCCCTCGTGATCCCAAGGGGTGGACACAGGATGGACAGAGTTGGAGGATTTCTGTCCAGTGCACAGTCCCCACCTTGGCCCCTTCCCCTCCCAGCTCCTCCTAGCCCACGGCTGCCCACAGTCGCTCCCAGAAGCTCCATCTTATCCCAGCCAATCCTGACAGAAGTTGAAAGGTCAGTCTTCTACCCACTCACTGAAAGAAAGAGATTCCCCCTCCACTGGGCTAAGTATGGGAGAGCTGTACCCCTGCAATCCATCACTCCAGGGCCACCCCACAGAGGCTGACACCCCCTACAGCCTGCCTCACAGTGTCCTACAGATCCTCTGGCCTCTGCAGTCTGCCCAGGTGGCCTGTCTATCCCATTCCAGTTTCCTCCAGCCCTGCTACCCTCACTCTACCTGGCTGCAAGCAGCCTAGCTCTTCCCAGCTCTTGTTGCTTCCATCCAGACTGAGTCCTCTTCCCCGAAACCCACATCTTCCTAATGCTTATGGTTCATATGAGACCACCAAGCTCTGAATTACCCATTGGTCATTTTTTTTAATGGTCCGAGTGTGTGTGAGTGTGGTCATGTTGTTCCAGCAGGCTACAAGCTCCTTGAAGGGGAGGACCACACCAGATGAAGCACAGGCAGTGCTGGGATCCTGGCACACCCAGCAAACACCTTGGCAGATCAGCTGGATGACCTGATTTCATCTGACTCACTGGTACCAGATCAGCAAATGTGTTTGGTGGAATCTGGAGAAAGCGGGGGTGAGAAAGAATGAGAGCTCATTGAACAGCTACTATGTGTTAGGCACAGATGCTAGTAAGCCATTCCAAGTAGGTGCTGTCATTTGATGCTCACAACAGCCTTGTAAAGTAGATGTTCTCCCCCTTTTCATGGTAGGGATCTGAGCCTAAGGGAGCTCAAACAACCAACACAAGGTTAAACAATGACAAAGTGGTGGGGCCTAGCCTGCAGCAGACCTGTCTGCCTCCAGAGTTCACAGCTCCTCTGATTGGCTCAGTTGCTCAGAGCTCTCTGCCCTCTCACTCTGGCCTGGTCTGGCACATGTGGGCCAGTTGGCTTAACTCATTGGTCTTTGCTTGGCCTCTGGAGCTCTAGTGGCCTTTGCTCCGTCTTTCCTGGCCAGCTCCTTGGGGCTGGAGCTAGAAATCTGCACCCCTGGAGAGGCCCAGGCCATCTTGTATCTGGAACACTGGTCGTGTGTACAGGCACTGCCAACCACCAGGCCAAGGACCTGTGGAGTTTGTGACTCTGCCACTGACTCTCATCAACCAGGTACAAGCGGCTGCTGCTGTGGTGAGCTTCTCTTTTCAGTGATGTTGGAGCTAGAAAGCCCTTTGTGACCACCTGGCCCAACTCCTTTTTTCCATTAATGGGGAAACTGAGCCCAAGGGTGGAAGGTGGTTTGCCCAGGACTTCAACAAAGCCAGGTTCAGGAACCAAGTATCCTGACTCCCAGTTCAGGGCTTGTCCTACCATGCCCAGCTCAGTTTCACAAATGTGATGAGGGGACAGCAGAACTGGGTGCTTTCAGGTCACATGGAGAGAAGCCTGACTCTCTGCTTCCTCAGGAAGCTACACTCTGCTTGTCTCCCTGGAAGAGCCATGCCAGACAGAGCAGGTCGGCCTCCAGGCACTGAGAGGGAATGCTGCAGGGGAAGGCTGGTGAGTCCCATAATTTTTCCTGGAAGAAAGGCCGTGAGGTGGGTAAGGTCCGGCCCAGACACGGGCCTCCAGATATGCTGGCTGAATCCATGAAGGAAGAGGGCTTTCCAGCTGAGTTGAGAGACAGGCCAAAGGGTAGGAGGTGAGGCCTTAAAGGACAAAGCCTCATGGATGGTCTGAACATTCTGCCACAGTGTGGACTACAAAGGGATACAAAGGCTTGGCTTCCCCTTGCCCCTGTGCTCTGGGGAACATCCCCTGGTACTCCCAGACAATGGCAAACCAAGCCCAGAGTTTCCCAAGATTGCTGTTGAGACACAGCCTATGCTGCCAGGACAGCCTGGGAGAGAGCATGTTTCCCACAGCCAACTCAGCTCCTGCCCTGAAGGAACTATTGCCCACATGTGTGTCTCCTACCCGCACTGAGAGAACCCTGTCAGAGGTGTGGGTCCATTTCCATGCAGTTACCTGGCCCTCCTCCTCTGACCGGGCCTTCTCTGTCCTCTGATGGAAAGATCGCTGTGCCCAGCAGAATGCCTGGCGTACCGGAAGTGCTCGGTAGGTCCACTGCATCTCTCAGGCTCTGCCCTCATCCGTCCAGCATTTGGCAACCTTAGAAGGCCCAGCCCCACCCTGCTTCCATCACCCCCTCATTCAGTAAGCCCTCAGTGTGTGAATGTGAAGCCTGGGCAGGACTGCCCGTGACGTAGACACACCCTGCTCTTGAGGGGCTTGTGTTGATGGAGCAGAGAAAACACAGACATAACCTCCTGCAACATATGCTAGAAAGTGGCAAAGTGCTTAGTGATGGGAGTGGTTGCTTTTAGCATCCACCTCACCCTTAAGTAGTAGTTAAGATACAGGCATGAGGCTCAGAGCCACATAAAAGCATGATGTATTCAGAAGGTCTCGGTTGTATAAGAACTTTGACCAAGGCACCTGGAGATGAAATAAGCAAGAATCCAAGGATGAAGGACCTTGGATGGCATGGTGGGGAGCCAAGGAAGGGTAAGAAGCAAGGAAGTCATATAACCAGATTTGTGAAAATAAACCACAGTGTAAAGAATTGGGTGAAGGGAGCGTAAAAGCAGCTGTCAGGAGCCCAGTGAGAAGGGGATGGCAATGGCCCAGGGGATCGCAGAGAGCCCAGGACGATGGTCAGAAGGGTACAGCTGAAGAAAAAGATTTCATGGCTATTCAGAAGGTGGAATTGACAGAATTAGTAACTGTTTGGGTGGCAGAGTTGGGAGAAGGAGCAGGCAAATTTATCAATGAAGGGCTGGCATAGGACGTGCTCTTCTGGCTTGGGTGTGTAGATGGCTGGAAGTGCTGTGACCCTGGATGGGCTGATGGGGAGAGGAGCAGTTTGCGGAGCTCAGGAAAGAGACTGGCCCTGGAGATGGTGATTGAGAGTCCTGAGGTGGAGGGAGAAGTCCAGAAGGTGCTAGGGAGTGACCACAGAAGGGGCAACACTGGGTATGAGGAGCTCACCACCCCACCCTAAGCCTGCCTCCTCTGCCTGTCAGAAATTGCCTCTTTTTTATGAACACAACCTACCCCGTCCTCATGGCAATACCTTCTTCCCTCAGCCCCACAGGTGGTGGTGTCTACTTCCCCAGGGTTGCTCACAGTGCAGGGCCTGGTCATAACCCGTGGCCGTGGTAGGCTGAGGCCCAGGGACTCATCATCCTACCTCACCCCACCGTGTTGCTTCATCTTCCAGCATGCCCTCCCTGGGTACCCAACAGACTACTCCCCAATCTTTCTCTTCTCCACAACCACCTTCAGCCATCCTTTTGTACCCAACCTACAGAGAACTTTTCATGAACAAGAAGTCACCCATTGTTATGTTAGGTCACTGAGATGTCTGAGCTTATTTGTTACTGCATCATAGCCCAGCCTGTCCTCACCAATACAATCCCTATATGGAGATCACATTATACCAAGCTTACCACTTGTTCTCCACTTCCAACTGTCAACATAGCGACCCCCCACCCCTCCCCATCTCTTCCAAGCTACCCTCTTTTCTGCCTCAAACTCTTGAAGCCCTATCTACACTCACTTATACTGTCAATTCACCTGGCCTTTCTATCTCCCCAGCTGAAGTGAGCTCTTTAGAGTTAAAATTGGGCCTGAGCGCCCTTTGTGTTCCTCAGAGAACTAAGTACCATGCTGGATGCATGGGAACTAAACAAACAGGTACTATGAGTGACTAAGCAACTTTAACTCCCCAACTGCCAAGACTTCCCTTCTTTCTCCACTCCATCCTGCCTCCAGGATGCCATGTGGGGGAGTAGGAGAAAACCATGACAGAGAAATGGAAAAATACTCCTAGTATTGTTCTAAGGCCACAGCCTGTGGTTGTGGAAGGAAGTGAAGTGGGGGAGGGGTGGAGTTGGGAGGTGGAGAGGAGAGGTTAACAAGATTAAAAAAGCCATAATAAGACCACAGCACCAACCCTGCAATTATGCTCCCAAATTTAATCAAAACAGCTTCCCGCACTGGGCCTATAACTATCTAACAGGCCCTGGTCAAGTTCTGCCTCCCAGGCCCATCACTTGAGATACCACAGAGCCTAAAGTCTTTTTGCAGAGCAAGGCATAAGGGCAGCGCCTGCCTTCCAGCACCACCCATCCCACCAGGAAAGGCTTATGGGGCTTGACGGGGCTTAGACAAGCCAGGTTTCAGGGAAACTCCACCTCCCTTCTCCACTCCTCCTTATCACATTCTCCTCTGCTTCTCATCTCTGCCTCCCACACTCCCTTCATCCTGCCCCGCTCCACTGCTACTCCCACAATAGGGACTTTTTTCCATAGCTCTGGCTAAAAGCTGTGGCCCTAGGCTTCCTCAGGCAGGGCTCTCCCACTGGTGGCCCCTTTCTTAGTCACACCACACAAGCAGATCCCCACCATGAGAACTGGCCTTACTTGGATGTGTTTACCTTCTTAAGAGCAGAGACTTTTATCTTCAAATGGTTTTGGTCTTCCCCGGCATATGTTGGCTAATAACTGTAGCAGGGGTGGTTAGTGCTACGGATGAGCTATATGTTTCCCTATGTTTCCCAGCCTCCCTTGCGATAGGATTGGAGTCCTGCAACTAGTTCTGGCCAACAGACTGTGGTTTTCAGGTCAATATGAAGAATTAGAATTCCTTCCCCATCTCTCTCTTCCCCATCCTGATAATCTTAGACTACATGTATTTTGATATGTGTGCCTACAAGACGAAAAAGGCAACCTGATCCATGTTGGACCTTCCAGGAGTGAAAAATCATTCACTATTGTTTTAAACCACTAAGAAGCCAGGGCTCATTTGTTACTGTATCATAGACCAGCTTATCCTGACTAAGACAAATCCATCATTGAGAGACTAATAAAAACATTTTCAAGTCACATCCAGTGAGATGGCACATCTGGTCCCAAGTAAGGAAATTTGACCTCTAGTTCTATCTCTATCAACTTAATCACTGTGTATATCAGGCAAATCCCTTAACTTCTCTGGGACTCAGTTTCCTCATCATCTGTCATGTGGTAGGGTTGGATAAAATGGTATCGCTCACTAAAATTAAAAATGCAGGAAGAGGATCAGGCTTGTGAGCAAAGACTTGAGTTCCATTTGGGACCAGTCAAGTGCGAGATGTCGGTGGGGCATTTTATGGACATGGAGTAGGTCTGGGGTCAGAAAAAAAGGATAGCGCTGGAGGCGTGAATTGGAGGCCATAGGTAAAGATGGCGGTTGACGTCTAGCTGGTAGATGAGGTTGCTGGAAGAAGAGAGTCAGACAGAAAAATAAGGGAAGAATGCTCCTTACAAAGCAAGATCAAGGCGCTAGAGGCCAGTGACACCAAGTACTTGCCCAACGTCACATGACACATTTGTGCCAGAGGTGAAGCTAGAATCCAGAACTCCTGCCTCTGATTCCAGGGCTCCATCCCTCTTCGGTGCAGAGGAGCTGGGAACCTGAGGGTGGTGAGGTGAGGCTACCAGTGCATGTTGGGATACTAATCACCTGTGTAGCTCTGGTCGCTTCTGTGGAACACAGTTTCCCCATCTGTAGCACAAAAATATGGTGTTGACTATTGTTGTATAGGACTTACTTCTTTACAAACCACATTCACAACAGTCATCTCATCTGGCTCTTAAAGTCTCTCTTTGAGGAAAGCAGGGCATAAAGGTAGAATAAGGCTCAGAGAGAGGATATGATTTACCAGAGACGAGACTGAGTCCAGACCCCTGTTTCTAATGTCAGGTCCCCATCTCACCGAGTTCCCTCTTGGAGGACCATGAGCAGGCTTCACTTCTGCCCAGACATTGCAGCTGAAGACCAATCCCTGGCTTCAGGAAGCACAGGCCACCCTTTCTTTCCCTTGCCCCTATTCACCATCCCCCAGACCCTTTGTTTCTGCCATAGGAGATAGACTGCCCACCGTCATGAGTCCTAAGTGTCCTTTGCTCACTGGAAGTGACCATGTATTTCCAGGAATTCGGCTGATGGGTTCAGGACAGTAGGAAGATGATCAAAGGCCACCTTGAGAGATAACATGACAATGGGCTTCTTAACCTCACTGGCAGTGGTAGGGGATAGCTCAAGGATGTTGTGATATTATGATTTACAATAAGAAATATATGTTTGGTCTTAGTCACATTTCTGGCACAGAACTTCTAAAACCATTGGAATTTCCTATGAGGAGAGCTACAGAGATGTCTTTGGTTATGTTAATGAGGTGACTTCTGGAAAGCACCTAGGCAAGTTAATAATGGGGCTGGTTTCCGGGGGACCCAACCTTGTGATTAAGGGGTTGGAACTTTCAAGTCCCACCCCCTGACCTCAGAGAGAGGAGAGGGGCTGGAGGTTCAACAATTGCCAGTGGCCAATGATTTAATCAATTGTGACTTTATAATGAAGCCTCCATAAAAATCCAACAGGATAGATTCAGGGTTGGTGAACACGTGGAGATTTAGGGAGAGGGGCATGGCTGAGAGGGCATGGAAGCTCTGAGCCCCTTCCCACATACACTGTCCTGTGGTTTCTGGGTTCTAGCAGGGAAGAATAATACTAAGGACTTAGGGCATTTTGTCAGCCAGGGGCTGAGCTTTTCTACAGAGCCTATGCTAGAAACAACTCAAAGAAAAAGATTCCAGTCTATCCCAACACATCCCGTCCACTCATCCAACAAATACTTATTGAAGGTACTCTCTGGCCCCATCCTCAAGAAGAGCAAGGAGACAGCATGAGAGCAGAGTGCAGAATTTCCAACTAGAAGTTGAAATCAAGGTCTGACCCAATACTTTCCAGCTGTGTGGCCTTGAGCTAGTTACTTGGCCTCTCTGAGCCTCATTTTCAAAATAGAGCTAATAATACCACTCAACTTTTCTATCTCCCAGGGCAGTTTTGAAAATCAAAAGCAACCTTATTTGACAAAGTGGTTTGTAGGTTGTTATTAAGAAGATAAAATAAGTACTTAATTCCTTGGAATACAAGGTAGACAATCATAAGTGCCGTTAGAGAGGCCCAGATAAGAGGCTTTGAGAGAAAGGAGAGAGAGGGAGAGACAGAGAGGGAGAGAGTACATATGCACGGTCAGGACAATGGGGGAGGCTAAAGAGAAGAGGGGAGGTATTGACATTAAAGGATGGGTACAATCCCAACAGGCACTAGTGGCAGAGAAGGAATATTCCAGCAGAGAACAGAATAAACAAAGGTACAGAGGCCAGAAATAATAGGGCAGTTTCCAGAGAGTACAATATGCCATCAGCATTTGCAGGGGCCCATGGGAGATAACATTGCAAGTGTATCTGGGGAGGTGACAGGGTGCCTTGAACACTAGGCAGAGGCACTTGGACTTTATTTGCTAGAGGTATGTGTGTGTGTGTGTGTGTGTGTGTGTGTGTGTGTGTGTTTTGGTAGTTTTCAATGTGGACCTTGGACTAGCAGCTGCAGCTACACTTGGGAACTTGTTAGAAATATAAAATCTCAGGCCCTGCCCCAGACTTAACTAAAGTAGAAACTCTGGAGGTGGGCCGAGGAATCTGGGTTTTATCAAGCCCTCTAGGGAATGCTGATGCCAATCAAGTGTGAGACTGACTGGTGTAGCAGGTACTGTCAGCATGGTGTCCTGTTCTCAGCCCTGCCAGCTTCCATCTGCCACCATCAGAATCTTTTCAACTGTGAGTTTCTAGGGCCACTGAAGTCTTCCCTACTCAAGCACAAAAAGACTGGGATTGCCAGGAATTAGTGTCCCTGGGGAGCAACTGTCACTCGGTGGTTGACAGGAGTTGGTTTAGTAATGCCCCAGCTCCCCAGCCCCTCAGATGGTATGGCTGTGATGTGGTTTTACACTCCATCCCCAGCAGGATGGAGACGTAGGGCCCACAGTAATCACTGTGCTAACAGTGGTAACAACGCCTATCTGTACTGGCCACCTTCCCTCCCTGCCTCACTTCCCACTGGTGTTTTCTGGGACACATTCCCAAGGGAAGTACTGCCACTGGAGTCCTTTGCTCTACTTCTGGGGGAAGCCAAACCAAGATCGTTTGTGTGCACGTGTGTGTGTGTGTATGTACATGTGCATGCATGTGCATGGTGTGTGTGTGTGTGTGTGTGTGTGTGTGTGCAGCATGGTAGCATGGGGTAGTGGGGGATTGCTGACTTTCTGGGCCAGGGAATGGAACTGGCAGAAGAGACCTGGGAGAGGAGACAGAGTGCCTGGAGACTAGACGCAGGAGGAAGGGACACTGGTAAAGATCTTGGCAAGGACAAGGTAGATGACAGAGGGCTTAGGGAGGAAGGGGTCCTGGGGAGAGGGGATTTCCTCCTAATGCAAAACTGCCAAGACTGGGTCATGATCAGGTATAGAGTATGAAACAGAGAGAGGCCAAATCCAACTCCAGCGCCTTAACATCGTTCCCATTTCATCGACAAAGAAACTGTGGCCTGAGAGTTAAGTGGCTTAACCCTAAGCCAGGCCTCATAGCTAGTCCGAGATCTGGAATCAAAACCCAGGCCTGCCAGGCCAAAGCTTAGCTTTTTCATATCACCATCAGGAGCACAACTTCCAGCACTACCGGTTACCTAGGGCCACAACTGCTACTTCCGACTGCTTTGATTTTTGTACCTCTGAACAATCTGGTTTTTGTTCTGGTGAGAGGAAGGGTCCCTCAAGCAAGGGTTTCCCACACGCTCCCCTTAGCACACTAGCTCATCCCTCAAAAAAAAAAAAAAAATCAACAGAGGTTCTGCCGTAGGCAGCCTGCACTTGCCCCAGGTGTAAATCTGGGTCATTTACTTATCTTCTCGCCTCAATTTCCTCACCTGTAAAACAGGAATAAACATACTTCACATTAAGCTCTTAGACTAGTACTCCTGTTGGCGTTGTCATTGTTCTTATTCTTGTTGGTTACATTGCTAAGTTTGGAAACAATGGGACACAAAAGCGTTCGGTAAAATGCTCCTGACTGTCTCTTATCATATTCATCACCCAGCTAATAAGCAGCAGAGCCAGAATTCAACACCAGGCCTGGCTGACAGAAGCCCAGGTGCAGAAGCCCCTATGCTATGGAAAGGGTAACATAATTAAACACCTAAACAGTGGAAGAGTTTTGTTCAGCACATTGTTTTTTAACCTCAGAACCTTCTTTCAAAATCTACCTCTTGACATGGACCCAGAGGCTTCAGGTCGAGAAATGCTTTGTGTGTCCACTGTGAGACCAGAAAAACGATGCCATTGAATTGAAATTAGCTCAAGGAATTTGGGTTCTGGGGCTGGCTCTTTTGCTGTGTGCCTCTGTGATTGAGCAGGTCATTTTCCTTTCAGGGCCTCAGTTTCTCCTCCTGTAAACGGGTATGCCAAGCCTTGCCTCTCTTACCGGGTCATGGGGAGAATCAGTCAAGAAGCATTTCTTGTCCAGCTTGTGCCAGGTGCTGGTGAGGAGAGAGATGTGTGTGAGAAACTCCCCTGCCTTGGGAGCTGTAGTTCTTCCATGTGGAAGGAAAGGAGGTGGCAGTGTTTGTGGAGAGTCTACTACGAACTGGGCACTAGGCTAAGGGCTTTACCCTCATACAGTTTTCACAACTGCCAGGTGAGTTTGGGGATATTATTCCTATTTACAGAAGAGGAAAAGGAGGCTCAGGGAAAAAAGATGAGTTGCCTGTATGGATAGAGCTAATATTTAGACTCCATTTGGTCCACAAAGTATGGGCCCTTTCTGCCATGCCACTGCTTCTCACTTGCAGATCCCAACAGATTGGGGTGAACCCATCCTGGGAAGCAGCATGTGCTGGGCACTGGGACCCCGGGTGAAGATGACACCCCTGCAAACTGGAGTTACAAGTACAGTGATATAAATATTAACTGCCGTGGTAACTTAAAGGAAGTACTTGGATCTTTTGGATGAGGCACAAAGGCCTCACAGAAAAGGAGATATTTAACTTCCTTTTAAAGAATAAATCATTTTTTAGATGAAAAATAAAAAAATCTTTAGAAACAGAGGGGGTTGCATAGACAAGGCAGGCAAATGTCAAGCAGCTGACTCCTTGAAGAACTGCAAATGAGTCTTAACTACCAAGGAACAAGGGAGGAGAAGGTATAGACAAGTGGTTGAGGGATACCTCTTCAGCAATTTACCAGCTCTGTGACACTGACCAAGTTAATTAGGCCCTTTCAGAGCCTCAGTTTCCAATTTTGTTAAATGAAATGGTAATGCCTAATTCATAGGGTTGTTAGGTTTAGATGAGATAAAAGTGCAAAAACTTTACATACATATTCTCATTTTATCTTTATGAGCTGGACGCAAGTGTTCTCATTTTTTTCAGAGGATCAGAGAGGAAAGGAGCTTGCCCAAGGGCACACAGGCAGAAGTGGCAGATCCAGGATTCAAAGCCAGGCAGCCTCATTCCAGATCTTGCCTTCTTAGCAACCTGTTATATTAACACAAAAATTCTAAATCAAATATTAACTAAACAAAACCAGCTTTGAAAAGAGCATTAATGGGCTATGATCAAGTAATTTTTATTCCAGAATGTGGATATGATTCAATATTAGGAAATCTGTTAATATAAGACATCATATCAGTAAATTAAAGAACAATCATAAGATTATTTTAAAAGAAATAGAAAAGAGAATTTAATAAAATGCTACATAAATATCTCACTTAAAGCAAGTTAAAAATAAAATACCTTCCTATCTTGATTTTTTAAAAAAGCTTTCTCAAATCAGATAGCTAACATGATAACTATTGGTAAAAAACTAGAAGGAATCCAATAAAATTAGGAAAAAGGCAATGACCCCTAAAACATTTTCATTATCTAACGCTGTTCTGTGAGTGCTAGCAGATACAATAAGACATGAAAAGATAATAAGAAGATATTGGAATGGAGGAGATTCAATAATCAAACGGTGTACAGTAAGTCCTCACCTAACGTCTCAGTAGGTTCTTGGAAACTGAGACTTTAAGCAAAACAACATGTCAGGAAACCAATTTCATCACAGACTAATTGCCAGAAATAAGAGTTAAGTTCCTATGGCATATTTCTGGTCATAAAAATATCACCAAACTTCTAAGACCTAAAACACTTCTAATATTAAATACTGAAATAAATATGAGCTCTATATACGCTTAAGAAAGATTAATAAAACCAAGTAAGAGAATGATTTTTCCAGTTCAGGGTCTCTGGAGTCTGGAGCCTGTCCCAGCAGCTCAGGGCACAAGGTGGGACCCACCCTAGACAGGATGCCCTTCTGTCACAGGGCCACGCACACCCACCCACGCTCAGACTGGGACAATGGAGACACGCCAGTTCATCTGATGCGCACATCTTTGGGATATGGGAGGAAACCGGAGTCCCCAGAGAAAACCCACACAGACATGGGAGAATGTACAAACTCCTCACAGGCAGTGACCCAGCCAAACATCAATTTTTTTTCCTCATCGATGTTAAATGAAATAATGTTATTTAAAAACCTGCCTATCTAAAAAATTCTCAAAAAAGAGGAAAGAAATCCTGTTGGAACTAATAATACTCAAATGACTAAATGCAAAATAAGCACTTTTATTTTTATCCCTAGGGTACCGGGTATTCCTAGGTGGTCTCCCACCCAAGTACTCACCAGGCCCAACCCTGCTTAGCTTCTAAGATCAGACATCAGGTTTGTCCAGGGTGGCATGGCTGTAGACTTTGGACTATGGCTCCACTGAGGTGTGAACCCTGGACCTTCTGCATGTAAAGCAGACGTACTAACCACTACACTATGGAGCCACGTCCAAGCATATATTTTTTAAATACTATTTTTTGCATGTACCAACAACATAACATTTAGAAAATAAGATCCCATTTACAACTGCTACAAATATTGTAAATGTGAATTAAATGTGTAGGACAACATGAAAAAATGAAGAAATATTTCAGAGACATAAACTTAAACAAATGAGAGATATATCATATTCTCAGAATAGAAGACTTAAATATTATAACCATGTTCATTCTTTCCCAAATCTATAGTATGCTTAGTGCAATTTTTTAAAAACTGTGGCATCAAGACCTTGATCAAATTATTCTAAATTTCTAAATTATGTTAAATTCTAACTAGGAAAATGAAGAGGCATGGATTCCCAAGATGATTTGGGGAATTAAGTATAATGAAGGGAGACTTTCCGCACAGAAAAAATGCAATATAATGCAAATTTATAATCATTATAAAATAGTATGATCATAGCACAAGAATTACTAGATAGATTGATGGAAGAAATAAAAGAACCTTGAAAGTAGCCTTTAGGATATAAATGTGCTGGCTATATAAAGTCAGTAGATGATAAGGTGGGAAAGGAAAATTACTGATTAACTGGTGCCAGGCAATTGGTTAACTAGTTAGAAAACTAAATAAATTCAGATCTTCACATCATACTTGATGACAAAATAAATTACAGAGCATTAAAGAGATAAACATAAAAAGCAAAGACAAAAAAATCTAGAAGAAAACAAAGATAAATATTTATCAGCTTTTATAATGGGAACAAAAACAGCTCTACGAGCATAAAAATATGAACGGAAAAAGATAAAGAAAAATTAATACATCTGACTAAAGAAAAATTGAAATCTTCTAAACTCTCGGAAACATTATAAACAAAACTAGAAAGGCTCATCACAAACTTAAAACATTTGTAATAAATAAAACAGAAGGACCGATCTTATTATATAAACATTCAATCAAATTGATAAGAAAACTCAAATACTAATGGAAAAATGAAAAAAATATACATGGAAAACTCACAGGAGAAATGCACATTAATGGCCACAAAAATGCAAATAATTAAAAAATGTACCATAAATAATTTTGAAATCATGGTTAAACTTTCAAATTATATACTTTCTGTAGACATGAATATGGATCAAAATTACCTTCTTATACTAGAAAACAATTTGTTGCTAAATTTTAAGAACCTTGTAAAGAGTTCCTTTAAAAGAGCGAATTCCCTTTAGGAATCTAATTGTCAGAATGTGTAGCAAAGATTTATGTATGTAAAGCAATACTGGTCACAGAATTATTTATAATAGCCAATTTTAGAAACTACATAAATGCTCAACAACATAGCATTGCAGGAGATTGATTTAATGACTTATAGTGCAGTCATACAATAGGATATTATGTAGTTTTTTTAAACAATGTCCTTGAACAATATTTAATGATATATAAAGAGGAAATGTGACAATACATTATTTGGTGAAAAAATACATTCGTATATATAGCGGGATTTAAATTTTCTGATATTTAGTACAAAACAAATACTTTAAAGATTATAAATTGTTTTTTTATTGTTGTCATTCCTGTCTGTTTTTCAGATTTTTAACAATAAGCAGATTTATTATTTTTTTAAAATCATACTCTAACCTGAAATCATGTGATAAAAGAAAGCCCTTTGACAAGTCCAAGGTTCTCTATGGTTTGTGTGGTTACTCTTACTACAAATCTCCTGGTGATACAACAAGTGTCTAAGAGAGACCCTTCTGAGTTGTCACTCACACACAATCAATTCTGGCTTCAAGATCATACTACATGCCGCACATGGATCGGAAACCACGTTCACTGCTGAGAGGACAGCTGGCTTTATTTGGCTGCTCCTTGCTGTATTCCTTCTGCACCTGCTCCGTGCTCATTTGCTCTTCTCTGTAGAGGCAACATCACTACTGTTATCACTGTCTTTTCAGGAAGAAACTGCAGGGTCCACATACACACACACACACACTGCATGAGTCCTTCTTGCAGCCGATGAACTGGAAAACGGCTTTCCTTCCTATTTCCTTAATAAGAGAGATGATTCCAGATGTTAAGCGACCAACATCCATCCCCCCTCCTACTATCCAGCTGAGTTCCTTGCTCTGCCTTATAATCTGTAGATCCCTACCTTGTTTCACTCCACTTCCCCTGCCCTTGACCTGGCTGCCACCTCTGTAATTTTCCAAATATGGAAGGGAGAGCAAGTAAAATAAGGTTGTAGCTTTTGCTCTGCTACCAGTCCAGTTGGTGACCAGAAGCCAGTCATTTTTCCTCTTGAATTCTCAGAATTCTCATCCGGGAAATGGGCCAGTTGGAAGAAACCATCTCTGAGGCTCCCTTCAACACCAACACACTGGTGAACAATTTCTCAGGGGAGAGCAGGGTTTCTGGCTGAACAAGGGATACACAGAGGTACACATCCAAGGGTGTCCATCACAGTCTGTGATGTCGTGGTACAGGATGTGTAGGTGACCTGATTGATTGTCCCTCACTTGGAAAAAAAGAAGGAAAATGGAATGGGTACATATTTTAGAAGACTGCAGCAATTGGAAGCAAGAACTAAAAGTACATAGAAAAAGAAGTAGTATTTTATGAAAAAGTAAGAAACAGAATGAAATCAATAGCTCCACATATAAATGCAACTGAGCAGTGTCTGTGTGTAGAAAGGGGCCAGAGGCTTTCATAATTCACATGGCATGGAACCGGAGATCCCCCTAGACTGCCTCACTGTAAAATTCTGACTCAAAATTACTCCTTTGGGTCTAGAAGCATGTTTGTTTGTTTGTTTGTTTGTTTGTTTGTTTGTTTTCAAGATACAAATCTGATCAGGACCCGTCCTAGGTTCAACAAGAAAATCTAAAGTGATGATACAATACTGGACAGAAATCTTTTGAACTATTATGAGAATCTCACCTTGGGTTCTTATCCGTCCGGTTCCTCTGTTTCACAGCAAATTTTATCTCAGCTCCTTTAGGAGCTCCTTGGAAATATATTTCTTATCCTTTCAGCCACACCTGCCTCCTGCCCTGACATCTATGCAGCGTGTCTTCCCTTCTCCATCCCCAAAGAGCCATCGCATGAGACCAGTTCCCTAAGGAGAACTCCTCAGCTGAGAACTTTAAGGCTTTCACGAGATTTTAGAAGGGAGAAGGGAGAGAGGGGGTGGCGGGGGGTGGGGGCGTGCAATACAGGCAAACATAGCCGACTCATCCGTGTACACAAGGGAAGCCCTGGGAAAGAAAGGCAAAAACAGCCCTGCTGGCATGGCACGGCTGCAAGGGCTGCAGTCTCATGTATTTCTTACGTTAATGGGCTTTTAAAAGCGCCAGCCTTGCTCGTGAGTTAATGTTCCTTTAAGAGTAGCTTGGACAACAATAGCAGAAGTGTTTCAATAAGTCTCTGGGCAATAAAAGAAGGGAGACAAAATAATAGGTGGAGCCATGGGGAAGACAGTGGCAATGGAAGAAAACGGGTCATTTGCATATTCCCGGAAGTAGAATCACTAAGTCGAAAGGCATAAACATCTGTAAAGTATATTTTATAGATTGTGTGATTTCTTTCTAAAAAGATGAAATAATTAATAATGCCACCAGCAGTGACTGAGTCATATAGCAGTCTCACCACTACCTTGCCAGCATTTGATGGTAATATTTTAAAGCTGTTTTTGCTAGTTTAGTAGACAAAAGTCAGCTTTTCTTCTTATCATTTTATTCCATTCAACAAGCTTTCAATGAGCATCGCTAAGTCTCGGGCCCTTAATTTGTTCACCATTTGAGATGATGAAGTCAGGGTCCTTTCTTTGATCCAGCACACACAGCTAGCTGAAGAGACTGAGGGAGCGAAAGTGCCTGGGAGTCATAACAAAGCAAAGTGTCAGGATGAGAACAGTCAAGGCTGGGAGCCCCGGGCCAGAGATGGCCCAGGCTCGACTCTGCTCATGGGCTCTTTGCTCGGTTTGGGGCTCCAAGGCTCAAGAGAGTTTGCATGAGCAACCAAATCCATAGGCTTGGACTTCTCCAAAGAGGTTAGCTTCCCAGACTCTAGCTCACCAAGTTGCGGCCTAACAGCACCCCTCTGGGAGAGAAATCTGACCCTCCTTGAACCCCCTCTCCGATTCTGGAGAACCATCCAGAACCAGGAGAGGGGCTACAGAGAGCACTGGGCTGAGAGCCGTGAAGCTGCAATTCTAGCCTCAGCTCTGCCACTAAGATACTAGGTGACCTTGGCAGCCCTCGCCTGACTCTGAGCTTTGGTTTCTTACAGAATGGGAGGATGAGGGTGTACTCACGTGCACCTGTCTAATACTTTTTGCTCTCCCCTCTGTAGAAGAAAGCCTTGTCCTCAAAGACATCGGGCCAGTGAGTTATAATCCAGTCAGTCTCAGATCCAAAGTTATAGATTGAGTCTTCATCCTAAACCAAGGGAGATGGTTTCTAAAAGGAGGGATGTCAAAGAGGATGTTTCTAAGAAACAATGCCTGAGACAAACAGACCAAAAACAAAAAGACCTGATAATTGTTGATCACTTACTATGTGCTAGTTGCTGGTTCCCTGCAGGAGGATTCTGGCAAGTGTTATCTTTAATCCCATCACAACCCCAGGAGATAGCCGTTCTTATCCACATCTTACAGATAAGGGAACAGAGGCTCCAAAATGAAATTACTTGTCCAGGACCCCACAGGCAGAAAGTGGCAGGTGAGTTGCAAACTCAGTGCTTCTGATCCCCAAATCCGAGCTCTTTTCTGAGAAAACAGACCAGGTTGGACATTCACCAGGCTGAATGCAGCCCATAGACACCTGTCATTTGGCCTGAGTGAGGCTTTGAAAATTAGAAATTTTTACAGAAATCCAACTTCGGGATCAGAAAGCTGGGAAATCTAGCAACACAGAGCTCTTGTTCCACATGTCAACAATGAGCTGGAGCTGCGTGGAGGTCCAGCCCTTTGGACAAGTCTTTCTAGGTAGCCAGGGTTCTTTCTCCAACATGGCAGCTGGCCCTCCTCGCTCTCGGATACCTGCTGGACTTCCAGAGACTGCCGCAGCTGTGATCTCCACCTGAGGGAACATTCCACCCTGCATCCAACCATTGGGAGAGTCTAGAGAATGAAGATAGGAGAACTATTCTTCTGGCTCCAGCATCCTAAGCTTTCTGCCTCCTCTCCCTCCTTCTCCCCTACCTCCCCTTTTTTTCTCCCCACCCCCAAGAACTCCTCCCAAGGGGCAGCCTTAAAACAATGTATCTGGATGAAAGGCATCCCAAGTTTTGCCGTTAAAATTTATGGAATGGGTGTTTTATTTAATGGCTTTTCGTTTAGCAGCAGAGTTTTCAGGAACATTCAGTGAAAGACTAGATGTGTGATTCCGATCTCCAGGCAGAGGAGCAAATGAACTGGCCTAGATAATAATAAACACCATTCCTGAGTGGTTTCTTAAGTGGCAGGAGCCTTATATGTATTTTGTCATTTCAACCTTTCAAAAGTCACAAGCCCCCAAAAGAGTGATGGGGTAAGCATCAGTATATTCGTTCTATAGGGAAGGAAACCGAGACATGAAGATACCGATAACCCCCAAGGTTATCTGGTTAGCCAGTGGCAGAGTTGGGATTTGGAACAGCAGTCTCACTCAGCTCCCAGCCGAGCATCTTTCCTTGTCTCCTCTGATGCCTTCCTGAGGAGGGCCCTTCCTGGCCCCTGACCCCTAAAAAGAGACCATGTGGCACATGGCCCATGGACTACACTTTCGAGACTCATTCTTTAGAACCTATTGGAAGGAGCCCTCAAGATTAAAGACAACCGCAGACAAAGTGAAAAGAAATATAATTGTTTTACTTTCAACTAAAGAGGCAGCACATCCAAAGAGCACAGAGCTGAGGAGTGGCTGAGCCGGCTGACATAGTTCTGCTGTGCAGTCATCTGACTCTCCAGGCCTGTTTCTTCAGCTGTCAAGTGGGGATGGTAATGTCTACCACACCTAGTTAGTGCAGGGATCATGAAATAACATAGGACTAAGTTCTGGATAAACTGGAGAACAACCAATTGCGCAGAAAGTCAGATTTTTCCAGAAGTTTCCAGGATGCCCAAAGAGAATTTATCGAGTTACAACTTTGTTTTTATATTTCAAATCTATGCCTGACTGGTATTTGACTTGCTATTTGACAATAATTAAATCTATTGTCAATGACAGAAACCTGTTTGGTTCAGCAAGTAAACTAAGTGTTCCAGATAGAGCTGCGTTTCCCCGTTGGTGCTAAATTACAGGCGTGCCTTTTGTCATCAGAATCAGGAGTAACTTCCTGGAAAAAGTGCAGCGTCTATTCAGATATGTGATGACAACTTTAAAGGTCAACTTAGTGTAGCGGTATCAACCACTCTTGAGGGCATTTTCTTCCTTTAAACATGTTTCTACATTGTTCAAAACGAAGGAACCCCGGCATTCATGAGGGTACTAAAATATGTGTATATAAAACAGCTCACAACAATCCATTACATGGATCTATTGTACATGAACTATAAGGTATTCTGAAGAAAAATTGATTCGTGGTAGAATGGTTACATAGTGTTATGTAAAAGTTCATTTTATATCAAATTTTCAGAATCATTAGGTATGTACACATTTTAAATGAGTTTGCCTAAGTGATGTTCCTTCAGGACCCATTTAATAAAATCAGTTGATCAATCAACATGAAAGAAACAATATTCTATAAGGACCTACACTGAGGGCCAATTGTACAAACATGAGTTTCAGATGCATTTGTATCTCATTCATTCTCCTAAGTTGGTTAAATATTCCTCTTGCAATATCATGCCCTGGGCAGTCAGTCGCTGGAGGAACCCTTCTCAGCTTGGTCATCACAATGGCAAACATCAGTTCTGCCACATGCAAATAAATGACCACATTCCAAATAATCTGAGAGGACAGTACTAGCTCACGGTGCCACTTTTAAGGGTTAAAAAAGAAAGAGAGAATTACACACAGGTTCTCTTACATAAGCCCTCTTCTCACGATCAGCCAAAAATATCTAGCCCATTATATTTTAGAAAGGAAAGTGGCTTTGGAAGAAAATGGCCAAGGCAGAGGATGTCCACATTCTGGCCTGTACTCTGGGCACTGGTTTGTGTTTGGAAGTCCCACTACCTTGGAAGCGTGACCTTCCTCAGGAAGGGAACACTGACTCCAGAATCAGATTCTCTGGGTTCAGCCATTGTCTCCGTCTCTCATTAGCTGTGTGACCTTGGGCAAGTTGCTTAACCTCTCTGTGTCTCATTTCCTTCATTTGTAAAATAAGGAAAATAGGCTGATAATTTTATCAGGACTCCAATTAAATGACCTCTCGTGGGTCTAGGGCAGGGGTTGGAAAACTTTTTCTGTGAAAGGCCAGATAATAAATTCTTTTGGCATTAAGGGTCAAATGTAGTCTCTATCGCAACTACTTGATTCTGCTGCTGTAGTACAAAGCAGCCACAGACATATATGCACAAATGAATGTGACTGTGTTCCAGTAAAATTTTACAAAAATAGGCAATTAGTTGGATTTGGCCTACAGGATGTAGATTGCTGACCCCTCGTCTCGAGAATGTCAAAGCCAGAACAAGGGGAGTAGCAGTGAGAATAGTCAGAGCCTGGCCAATAGGGGAGGGATGATTGAAAAAGTTCTGAGTACATAGAAAGAAAAATGGGGAGGCAAAAGGAACCAGTGGGCTCCCCCTACACAATGCTGGTTGCCTAAG
The DNA here is from genome assembly GCF_902729225.1 of Pteropus medius. Lineage (NCBI taxonomy): Eukaryota > Metazoa > Chordata > Mammalia > Chiroptera > Pteropodidae > Pteropus > Pteropus medius. Next base: position 6,669,396 of record NW_024354911.1, read on the forward strand.
CTGCTGTCAACTCCCAACCTAGAATGCCTCCCCTCTTCCCAGCCCATTTTCCAGGATTCACCTCCTAAGAGCCTCTCCCATTTCATCCACACCCTTGACGAGGTAGGAACTGGGTATTTTGTGTTCAGTAGGGACCAGGCTAGACTGCCTGAATGTAAAGCACTTGATAGAAATACCAGTGTAATTGTCCAAAAGCCGAGCAGGGACCAAGGTTCTAGCCCCACCTCTGCCATGAACTTACTATGTGACCTCATGTCTGGGTACAGAGAGGCAGCTGCAGTCCCAGGGCCTCCCCTGTGACCCAGATTTTGCCTTACAGGGCACCAGAAGGTGAATCTGGGGACAGGAGACCGTGCCCAGACTGTGCTGTGCCCTCATCTCTTCCTCCTGCTGACTTCCTCAACCTTTTCTCCAGTGCTAAGACGCGCGGTCCAGTTCACCCCTCCAGCACCCCTGGCAGAGTCCGCAGCTTTTCTCCTTTCTCTGCATCATATTCTCCTACAGCCAGAGGGCCTTTGAGATCATCTCGTTAACCCTCTCATTTTTTAAATGCAGAATCTGTGGATCAGAGAAGGGGAGGGACTTCCCCAAGTTCTCATGGTAGCTGTCCTGACTGACAGCCTGCGCCCTACCTGGAGTTCTACCTCTGAGGAAGCCCTACCCTCAGTCTCTGCAGAATGAAAACCACAGGAGTTCTGCAGACCCAGGCAGAGCCATCACTTGACCCAACAATGCCTTTGTGAGAATTATAAAAAAAGTACCCCTTCTTAGGCCAAACAGAGCCCCACACCAGAGTCCGTGGCATGATGCGCAGATGGTAGGAATTCAGCTCCCATTTGGCACCACAGCCGGATGCTTTGTGCAGTGAACAACATGCACAGCTTTACTTCGAGGCCCTAGGCCCATGCCTAGTAGCAGGGATTGGTACTAGCCTGGGCAAAGCCGAGATCACAGACCCATGTGATGATGTCAGGGGCCACTCAGCTGCAGGCCACCAATGCCATGCAGGAGTACATGCCCAGTATTACACTAAGAATCTGGATTTTCACATGAAATCTGCAGTTTATAAATGTTGCTAATGGATTCCTTTCTTTTCTTTTCTTTTCTTTTCTTTTCTTTTAATACAATACGGACTGATCCTGTGCAGCCCACACAGGACAAGTCTGTGGGCTGACAGATGTTGTCATCCAACTACTCCAAACCCCTCACAGCACAGATGTGAGATGACAGAGAAGTGACTTGTCCAAGGTGACACCTCGAGCCAGTGACAGGCTGCCTTCCAGCCTTCCTTGATGCCTGTGACCTACACTGTGCCTCCATTTCGCAAGTCAGCATGAATTGCACACACACCTCCCAGCCTGGCCCAGTCCCCAGCTGATATTTTTACCAAATGTCACAGCAGTTTGCAGGAAGGCCTGGGGTCTGGCTTGAGCCAGTAAATTATGATCGCTTGCCAGAGAGCTGTAAACAGGACTCTGATTAATGAATTCCTTAATAGTTGGGCCTTGAGTGCAGACGTTGTCTGAGTGTCACCCCGGCAGATACAGAGGAGGAGTTGGCCAGGCAGTGGGAAGATTTGTGTCATGTCTTTGACTCAGAGAGGGAGCTCCAAACCTGCTGGCCCCAAGTGCCTAAATAATCACCCCTCCTTCACTCCGAATCGTGTGCCTGCCCAGCTGAGTTCGTGCAGCTGACGTGTGCATAAGACCAGGGAAAGAGATGATTGATCCTCGGGTGAAAATAGAATTGGCTAGTTTCCACTGTGATTTCAAGAAACTTGAAAATTCCCTTATCTGAATCCAAACAAAGAGCAGAGAAGCCTTTTCCCCCATGCTGCCTGCCTTGTGTCTGGTGGGACCCCTGAGGCCTGAGCTAGAACAGGAAGCTCTGGGTCTCCACCTCTCCTGGTTGGAAATTGAAAACTCAGGCAGCAGGAGCTGGACATAAACCTATCCAGACTCCCCAAGGATTTGGGAAGAATGAAAACATGAGAAAGTCACTGACAAGGAGGTGGTCCTGCTGTGTGACCTTGGGCCAGTCTCCTGACCACTCTGGATCTTGTGTCCTCCTCTGTGAAACGAAAGGCCCAGAGCACAGCTCACTCAGCGCTCTGCTGTGGCAGGTGAGGTCAAAGCTAACTAGAACAGGGGTAGGAAATAAACAGCACGTGTGGCCCACTCCCCTTCCTGCTTTCAGGACAAACACCGCTGATTTCAGGGCAAACACCGCCTTCCCAGCCACTGAGCCGGGACCAGCCCTCACAATCCTTTTCAGTGCAGGACTCAGGCAGCCAGCACCAATCACTCCCAGCCAGCAAGTGTGAGAAAGCGATTTGCGGTCCCCAGACTAGAATATTTGTCTTTTCTGCTTTCATCTAAGAGTGGCAGCTGGTGTGATCTTGGGTGTGTGTGTGTGTGTGTGTGGTGTGTGTGTGTGTGTGTGTGTGTGTGTGTGTGTGTGTGTGTGCGGTGAGGTTTTGTGTTAGGAGACTTGGATAACTGTCACGACTCTGCTGTAAGCTCACTTGGGCAGGGCACCAGGCCTCTCAGAGTTTCCTCCAAGTCCTTTCCTGCCCTGAGTTCATAAGCAAGCAAGAGCAGTCCGTTAATTATAACGGTAGGCATTTAAGTGTCAGGCACGGTGCAAAGCACCTTATGGCATTTTCTCACTTAGTCATCATAATACCTGACAAGGGGGCATTCCTAGTGTCCCAATTTTTAGGGGAGGATATCGAGGTTCAGACAAAGTAAAAAAGACCAAGTTCACAACAGTGAATCCAGGCATCATGTGACAAACTAACTGTGTCCATAAAGTCTTTGAAGCTCTTCCCTTCAAGAGGTAGAATCTGTTTCTCCTACTCCTTGAATCTGGACTCACTATGACCAGTAGAGCCACACTGCATACTGTTGGTGTACTTCACAAGAGGCAATAGAATATGGAGCCGGACAGCTTGGCTTCAATTCCCAGCATTATCCTTTACTAGCTGTGTGATCTAGAGCAAGTCGTTTTATCTCTCTGTGCCTTACTTTCTCCCTTTGTAAAATGGGGGTGATTATAGTAGTACAATTACCGTATTGGGTTGTTGTGATGATTAAATGAGTTACTAAAAATATATATATAAAGTGTCTAGAAAAGTGCCTGGCTCAAAGTCTTCTCTTATGTTCTATCTTAAAAAAAAAAGGAAATTCCCAGGATCACAGGCAGTCAGTGTCACCTGCCCAGGGAGGGATCCTAAGGACCATGGCAGGAATCCTGCCTTTCACCTCCTCCATCTCTCAGAAAGAGAGATTGAGCCAGAAGCCCCAAAGGGACATCTGGGGAATCCCCTCTAGACTTGTATAAAATGCAGACTTGTATGGTGGCCCTGGAGGTAGATGCTGCTGGTTCTATTTTCCCAGATGACGAAACCCAGGCCCAGACAAAGAACTAGCCCTCAGTCAGCCTCCTAATTCCTGGTCCAGATCTCATTTGTCAAGCCCACCAGGCCTTTCATCCTGGTGTTGATCCAGGGCTGGGGGTCCTCTGTGGGCCCATTCCCCAGCCTTTAGGGTGGGGTGGAGGTGGACTCTTTGGGATTCAGTTATCCAATCTTCCTTGGGGGTGGGGGAGGTGATGGGGCAGGGCCAGCCCCTCTCCAAGGCCTCCTGTAACCAGAACCCACAGGAAGTAGGGTAGGCCAGATTCCAGCAAGCTAGCGGAGCCTCGGGGCGCATCTTGGAAACAGGGATTGTGTCAGCTCTTAGGTTCTTTCCCTCTCCATTTTTCCCTGTCCTTGGTTGTTTGTTCCTGGTCATCCAGCATCCCCTTTCCTTTGATCTCCATGAGGGTACCCCTCTCTCTTCTCTTTTTCAGTGGGCTGAGCACTGGGCAGGGGGGAAATGAAACCTCAGATTTGCTGAACACCCAACACGTGCCTGGTACAATACAAACATTTCCCCTTTAAGTGACACAACAACCCCACATGGAATGCATGTTACCCCACTGTCAGAAATAGGGCAACAGGTGCCCTAAGAAACTGAGTGACTTGCCCAATCCAGACCCTCTAACTTCAGATCCACCATGTCCACCACCGCATCTGGCATCCCCGAGGGAAGCTGGGAGCCCAGCATGGAAACTCCGGTGTAGAAACAGCCCAGTGAAAACTGCACTAATGAAAGGAGAAAGTGAGCCGGGCTAGGCCCCCAAGGCTCATTCCTCATCAGCTGAGCCCCAGGAGGACCTGGGGAGAGATGTTCCCGGCGTCCTCAGCAGCTAATTACTGGCTTCATTTTTTCCTTTCCCTCCTTGGATGTTTCCTATGCCCTCATCAGTGATCCACACTCAGCCTGCAGAGCACGGCTGTGCCTCAGAGCTGGCAGAGCTGGGGCAGATGCTGAGAAGGAGGCCGCAAGGCCCACTCACAGCCCACTGGCCCTAGGTGGCTGCCAGGGAGGACACTCCAGGATGGCAAGGACCCCTGTTGGCTCCATGCGTGGCTTACTCTGTGGTCTTCGATAAGGATTTATTGAATTAATAAATTGAGCACCCCTGCATGCTCTGGTGTTCATGTCTCATATAATTCTTGCGACCATCACACAATCATCACCATCGTTATTGGTAATCCTCACTACGTGCCCTCACTGGACTAAATGCCTTTTGTGTGCTGTCTCGCTTTCCATTCACATTGACCTCAAAAGAGAGCTCTCAGGAGTCCCAAGCCTCCTTGTATTTTTCAACCTCAGATGGGGCAACTGATGCCCAAAGGACCTACGTGACTTTCCCCATTTAACAGGTGGCTATTGTGGGGCTTTGAGCCCAGGTCCCTTTGGCCTCCGAGCTAGCACTCTCAAGTACCATGTTCCGGGTGATGTAAAGGGCCAGGACAACATCTCGCTCTCCAGAAAGAGGGGCTGAGCATGGCTTGTAGCCTGACCTGGACCTCACTAGGGCTGATCCCCCTCCATCTCCTGCCCAGCCCTGACCTACCCTCTCTCCCCAAAGGCATGGAGATGGTGCTGGCCCACCCAGCTTCCCCACTTCCTGTCCCACCCACTGCCAGTCTCAAGGCCTGTAGAATGTTGGTTAGAGTCTGGTTACATCTTGACCAGTGAGTGCTGTTGATGAAATCTGTGCCTCTCTGGTCAAGTCTGCAGCTGGAGACCTTCCGCTCACTCTCTCTCATCCCCTTCCTCTCTCTCACTTCCTCACACTCTCACCTCCCCTCACACACCCACTACCTTCCTTGCCCTCCCCCTCTTTCTCAAGTTTCCTCTTCCTCACTGAGAAATGGGAAGACACAGTACTTGAGGTCAGGAGACTCAGGGCGCAATGTCAGTTCCCCGCTGCATGGCTGGGTGACCTTGGACAAGTCACTTAATCCTCAGAATGAAGCTAACAAGCCCTTCAGCCATTTAGTGTCCTGGAGTGGAGGAGAGGCCAGCTAACAGTTAGGGTATCCATTCTGTGTCTGGGGGTGGGGTTCCTTCGGGATTGCTCAGCCTCTTTTCCCCCTTGCAGTCTTCCAAACTAGCCTGAGTGGAAACAAGGGGGAGAGGGGTTCACTCAGAAGTGGAGACATGGACTATGTTCATTTTTTAAATGAGGAGAAAGAGGTGAATCACTTGCCTAAATGCCCAAGATTGGCTAGATTTTGGTCCGAACTCGAACCAGGTCTATCCAAGCACAAAGTCCGTGTTCATCCACCCACTCCTTGCTGAGCACCTTGCCAAGTAGGGGATTAGCAAGACATTTTAAGGCACAGCTCTCCTCACGCAGGTGGCTGGGGAGTATCAAGGGCCGGAGGAGGTCATGGGTGGGAAAGCACTTGTAAATGTCAGAGGACAGTGCATGCCCACCTCTTCCCTGCAGACCTGCCTCTGCTAGGCCAGACCAAGGGATCTGTGTAGACAGAGGCCAAAAGTTACTTGCAGACTCCTACCAGACCACCAGACCATCCAGGAGCCTCCTCCTTCAATCCTTCCTGACACCTAGGTGTAAGATTAAGATTAAATTAGCAGAGGACCCTGGGGCTTGCTTCAGATCCCACCTCCACCTGTGCCCTCAGGCCCAGGGACACACTGCTCTGAGAAGCGCCCCTGCCTTCCCCAAGTCTCTGTTGGTCCTGCCCTGCAGAGGCCCTGTGCTGAGACAGAGCCATAAGCAGAACCCTGCCAGGGCAGGGGCAGTGCCAGGAGGAAGCCTGGAGCATGTGCCAATGCTGGGAGCAAGATGGGAGGTTATTTTTAGAGGCAACCTGATGGGGTAGCCGTCTGTCCCACTTCACAGTGACATGGAGATGCCCTCTGAAGGAGAAGAGCTTTGCGATCCAATACTCAGTCTCTCCTGGCCTTGCCAGAGCCTGGGCAAAGCCACCTCCTCCAGGGAGTCTTCCCTGGTTCCTGCAATCTGCCAACGTCCCCTTATTCTCAATTTTGTAGACAAGGAGGCAGGAAGGCAGACAGGAAGTCAGTTTTGCATATTGAATGACTTCTCTGCACCAGCTGCCTTACACATATCCCCTCATATACTCCTCCCAGTACTCCTGAAAGGAGGGCATTATTCATTCTCATTTAACAGAGTAGAAAACTGACACTCAAAAGAGGTTAAGTAACTTACTCGGGGTCACACAGCTTGCGAATGGCAAAGCTAGTGTTTAAACCCAGGATTGCCTAATGCGAAACCCAGTCCTCTTCCCATTCCCTATGTCCCCCTCCCAATTTCTAGATGAGCCTCTGGCCACATCTCCTCTTTCATTCCTCCTTGCGAACTTCAGGCTTGACCTTCCATGAGACTTGGAGACTTCTGAGCAAGTTAGCCCTGGCCTGTGGCTCTCACCTGTGGGTAATGAGCATTAAGTATCCACCATATACTAGGCACTAGGCTCTGGGAATCCCCTTGGAATTAATCATTGGGCCACTTAATACCCTCAGACCTCTGTGCTCTGAGCTGTATCTCTATTCTTCTATTTAATTCTTATAATGCCCCTGGGCATTAAGTGCTATTATTTCCATTTTGCAGATAAGGAAAATAAGGGCCAGAAGGATTAACTCTCACTTGCCCAGGGTTTTGAGATCATTTGGTTTAGGACCCCTGTTACATCTGCAGTAGTTCAAATGTTTCCTGCCTTGTCCCTATCGAGTGCCTCCTTATTGCAGGAATGCCAAGGACTTGAAGGGTCTCAGAAACCCACTCTAGTTCAATACGATTATCCCTCATTTTATATTGACCTTGAGGCAGGTAACAGTCATCTAACTCTGTTCATTTTGCAGATGAGAAAGGCAAAGCTCAGAGAAAGGATGGACCTTTCTGTGTATTGCACGGTGACAAAGGCAGGACCGAGTGCCTACTTCTGCCTGCGTAAGATGCAGCTTCAGCAGGGAGGGTGGCCTGAATAAAAAGCGCGCCACTTCCCTCCCCCAGGAAGGCTGTTGGTTGAGTAGTAGGAGCCCTGACAGTTTCTAGACAAACAGCCCTTCAAGCCGGCCTACAAAGATGGCTATGTGGAGAGGCTGGTGGAGGAGGCGGCTGCAGAGGACAGGTGCATTAGTATCCTGTGGCTACTCTAACAGACTACCACAAGCTGGGTTGCTTAATGCAACATAATTTATTCTCTCACAATTTCTGGAGGCGAGAAGTCCAAAATCAAGTTGTCAGCAGGGCTGTGGTTCCTCTAGGGACTTTAGGGGAGATGTCATTGCCTCTTCTAGGTCCTGGTGGCCCCAGGCGTTCCTAGACTTGCAGCTGCATCACCCCAGTCTCTGCCTTCAGGTGTTCCTCGACATGTGACTGCATCACTCCAATTTCTGCCTCCTGGTCACATTGCCTCCTCCTCTCTGTCAGATATCCTGTGTGTCTTTTGTGAGGACACTTGTCATTGGATAATTCAGGAGGATCTCTTCATCTCAAGATCCTTAACCTAATAACATCTGCAAAGACCATTTTCCCACATAAGGTAACATTCCTAGGTTCTGGAAATTGGGGCATGGACAGCTCTTTTTTGGGGGGCCACCATTCAACCCACCATAGCAGCATCTTAGGGGCTCAGGGTTGAGGCTCCACACTCACTGTCTCCTGGCATTTGAGATGCTTCTGGCTACTCAGCCCAGCTAAATAGAGAGCCCAAGTGAGGTGCAGCCTGCTTCCTGCCTGTCTGCTATGCCCACCCTGAGGCAGAAAGCTAAGGGCAGAGATGCTCACTCCCAGGAGGAAAGGAGGCCTTTCTGCAAAGATGTCTCCAGCTCTGGGGAGGCAGCAGCTGCCTGCAAGCCTGTCTTCCAGCTCGGAGACAAATGAGCCAGCTAATTCAACTCCATCGACTGGAATGACCAAGCCTGAAGGGGACTTAGGGCAAACAAACCACTTCCTTTTACACACAGGGGTAGGGAGGGCACGGTGAAGTGAACCAGGTGGAGGCCCAACAGGGGGACTCAGGCACGGCAGCAGGACACATGGCGGAACCTCCCAATGCAGCTCAAACGCACTCCAGGGCACCATCTTTTCTTCCTAGCTCAAACACAGGTTCCAGAACCCAGGTTTGGCAATCTGTCCCAGTTAAAGGCATGTTATATCATCATCAGAGCCTACGTCAAGCATGTCTTCAGATCTGGGGTCTTGAAAATATGTCACTGAGTACATAAGGCCCTTCTTGCTCCAGACTATTAGAGGAGAGCTCTTGGCCAATCAGGTAGTTTAGTGAGTACCGTGGCCTGGTTCTGAAAGGGACAGAGGAGGGGGAAGAAAGGCAGTACTCAGGGAGATGCAGACTGAGAAACTGTGCACGTAACAAGAATAACAGAGTGTGCCCTGGAGGGGTGGAGATCAGGGGACAGTGGTGTGTGCAAGAAAGCATTCCAGGTGTTTGGAGACAACAGGAAGGAGATTTGTGTAGGGGGATTAGCTTTGGGCTATAAGTCTGGAAGCAGGTGTTCTAGGAACCCAGGAACCAGTCAGTCTCATAGCCTGGGAGTGAGAATATTGGGCTAAATTTCAGGAAAATTGATGCAGGTTTTAAGAGGAAAGATGTTAAAGAGGATATTTCTAAGAAATAATGCCTGAGAAGAACAAGCTGAAGATTAAAGGACCTGAAATTTTTGACCACTTACTACGAGCTAGTTGCTGGTTCCCTGCAGGAGGATTCTGGCAAGTGTTGTCAGGAAAATCAATGCAAGGGCCACATGTAAGATGGACTTGGGAGCAAGAGAGAACAGGGCAAGAGAACAAGGCAAAAAGATTAGTTGGAAGGCTGTTGTTCAGACCCTAGAAAGGTTATGAAAATTTGCCCAAGGGTGGTGGCTCTGAGGCTGGAGAGAAATGGGCGTAAGAGAGAGGGAGGGAGAGAGGAAAAAAAGACTCGCTGAACATCCATTCTGGGCAAACAACGTGCATGCTACATTTCATCCTCCATCCCATTTCATCTTCTCAACTACCACTACAATGGGATGACTGGGTTCCTAAGAAACATCATGCGGTCAAAACATCGCAGAAGAAACTTCTGCAATAGGAAAAGGAGAGATCACAGAATGAAAATAAAAATGGACTCACAATAAAGTTATTTTCTCTGTGATGATTCCAATAATTACAATGTCTTATACTCAAACTTGTAGTTTGTGATTCCAAGCTAAAAATAATGAAACGGCATGTTTCCCACATGCGGGATGTGGTGTCCCACTGTGATTATGTCATCATCAGTAGCAGTCTAGTAATATGTATCCTGTTCTCTAATTAATCAGCCATGCCATTTCCAACTCAAGCTATGGAAACGTGTGATGGAACAGTGTCTATGTTTATTATTCCCATTTCACAGATGGGAAAAGAGGCTTATGGATATGAACTCACTTACCAGGGTCACAAAGCCCAGGAAGGGCTGAGCAGAGATGTGAACCCAGTCCATCCAGTGGGGCCTCTTTCCACTCCCTGATGCCCAGGAAGGGGAATGGCTGAGACTTGGTGACTGATGACCACTGACAGCCCAGGAGGAAGGGCGGGTGCAGACGGAGCTCAGCCAGGAACCTAGGCCAGCTCCTGGGGACCTAAGCCTCTGAGGCAGGCAGCCAAGGGAAGGCAATCCTTCTCCCGCTTGGCCAGGCTGTCCCTCCCATCACCCGGAGCCCTGATTAAGTGCTGCACTTGCAGAGCAGTGAAGGATGAAAATAGGAAAGGAGGAAAGGAACAGATGGGGAAGGAGGGAGCATCTTACCTAGAGGGAAGACAGCACCCTATTTAGGCCAGACTGAGGGCAGCTCTGCCCCGCTATTGCTGTGCTACCTTTTAGCACTTTAATCAAATGCCTTACAAATGGGTGCGCCTGGATGTCAAAAATCCAATCGGATACATTTATTGGCCTGACAACCAATTTTCTGCGATGTATCATCAGGGACTGATGGTCCATTCGAGGCAGCAGGGGAGTTGGCAATAATGGAGCTGAAGAACCATTGTGTGCCCTCAATATCGTCTCAGGCTGTCATGGGGAAGGAAAGGAACCTGAGCCCATGGAGGCAGACAGACGGACAGATGGAGCGTGCCTTGTGCCTCAGATCCCCACACAGTGGGGAAAGTGCTGAACCAGAGGGAGAGATCAGGGAATCTTTGGCTGCTCTTCACAGTCTGCATGGCCTGAGACAGTACCCCTACCTAACCTGAGCTTCTTTGGGATCCTCATCATCCTCATAGAAGAATGAGAGAGCAAGAATCTGGCAGGGCGGATGAGAGGACCACGTGGACTCAAACAGCATCTGCTTAGCATCCTCCATGTGCAGGGCATGGAGAAGGGGAGTTAATTAGGACATGGTTCCAGTCCTTGGGAAGCTTCCAGGAGAGTGGGGGAGACTGAATTAAAGGGTTGGAGGGGTCCACAGATGCCCTCCTCTTTCATGCCTTTCCAGCTGGCACAGAGGAACCTCAAGGAGTCTCCAGGAGCCCCCTAGGAGTTGCCAAAAGACTGAGGGGCAGGAGCTCAGACCCCATTTCAACCACAGCAGCTCTACTTATATCTTTTATCCTTTTTATTGGTTGGGCTTCTGTGTAAGATCGTCTCTGAGCAAAGGATTGTATTCTTTAAAAAAAAAAAAAAGTTTGAAAAGCACTGATTTAGTCTAATCTTCTTATTTTACTACAGAGAAACTGAAGCCCAGACTGATGAAGTGACTTGAAGGCAGCCTAGGAGAACTACTCAGAGGAGGTGACTTGTGCATTGAGCCTTGAAGGATAGATAAGCGGAACTTCCCCTGCGTGGAGAGGTGATGAAAGGAGCATGGAAATGCTACATGTCCCCCATGCTGGTTCCCACTTCTGGGCCTTTGCTCAGGGTCCTGTCACATGAAAGCTCCTGTCACTCTCTAACCTTTGCCTCACTGGCTCACTTTTCGCCTTCAGCAACCAGTTCATACCACCCCCTCTGTAAAGGCTCCCCATGAACGGTCCCAGCACTCTAGCTCTTATAACAGATTATTTGTGGGGCAATTTAACTCTTCCGTAACTCTGCCCTGTGTCCAAGGTCGGCGGTGCCGATGCCACCCAGTCAAAGACCGCGGGGAACGCACCTGTATTTGAACAAAGGTACGTGTATCACCTGTTGTAACAAAGGAGCACTCACATCATGGGGGACAGTGGGGCACCTCAGTGAGAGAGAGTGCTAGAAATGGGTTCTAGATTTGGAGCTAGAGAAAGATGATTTGGGGGCGGATTCAAGGAAGCAGAGCTTTGTCCTGCATTGAATGCTTCCAGGAAGTGGGGGAGGGAATAATTTTGCGACTGTCTTAATGAATCTTATCTCAAAGGAGGGAAGCGGAGAGGGAGCAAAGCTGAGTTGCTAACGAGGTAGTAGTCGCTGATATTAGCAAAATAGGGAGCTGTTTGGTGATTTTTGTGGTTTGGACAGTGTTCTTGTTTTTGGCAGCATTCAGACACGATTACAGAGTGGTCTTGTTTTTGTCTTGCTTGTGGCCTTGTCTGATGTTTATGTTCTGGGAAATTGTTTATGTTGAACAGAAGACCACTGCAGCCTGGCTGGGGTGCCAGACCAGCTCTGGCTGTCGGAGACTGTCTGCATCCTTACGGGAAGGGACCGACTCTTGCTTCTTCCTGGCCTGGCACAGAGCAGGCACTTAGAAATGGAGTCCTATGTGGTACAAGAGATTGGAAATGCAGAGTGAGTTTAAAGAATCTGCAGGGATGACACCAAGCACATGGCGGGGGAGGGGGGAGGCACTTGGTGGTCAGGAGCTGGTCTCAAATACGAACTAATCAAATGAGATAACCGGGGTGACCGTGCTCTGGAAGGTATAAAGTACAGGCGGATGGTGAAGGATTAGTCTTATCTCCTGCTCCTTTCCTCCCTGGACATTGGCTTGGAGGGTTGCAAGCCATTTGGCAATCTCACCAGCCTCCAGAGACAGGAAGGGAGAGAAAGCACAGCTCAGCAGAAGCCAGAGAAGCCCATCTCGGGTGGGCGGGCCAGGGAAGAACACTATTTATCTGGAGGACGCCCCTGACCTTTCCCCATAGAGCAGGGACAGACGCATGGAGCCTGGCTGCATCTTTCTCCTTTAAAACAAGAAATGGAAGCATTACTCACCACCCCGGCCATTTATCATGGTCTGGGGACATTAATTTGACAGTGTGTCATTTTCCATTTGGTTTGGGCCCGGTGGAGGCTGCCCTCGAAACACCTTCAATTAAATGCAGCTAATAACACAGAGCTATTTTGAGCCAGGAGGGCCCTCTGCCTCCCCCAGAGCTCCAGTGTGCCTGTGCTGGGAGAAGGGGCACTGCTGCTGGGAGGCCGCAGTTTAACGGTGATCCTAGTGAAGTGATGGTTTCCCACAAATCTGAGCCCTGCACATCGCAGGAGGGTGAAGTGCAGCCAGGACAGGGAGAATGGGACAAAGGCCACCTCAGCCCAAGGATGAGAACACTCCAGCAACTGGCCAGGCTGTGGCCCTTTCTGTAAGACGTGAAAGGCATGGTTCTCACCCAGCATAGAGAAAGAAGAGTTTTGGAGTCCAGCGACCTTGGAGGTGGATCTCAGTTGTTCTTCTTCCTGCTGTGTGACTTTAGGCAAGTCCTACGGACTCTCTGAAATTCAGTTTTCTCATCTGCAAACTGGAGACAAAAGTTCCTCTTACATGGAGTGATATGATGATCGATATTTTATGAACTCAAACAAAACGTATGCATGAGACTTAATTCATTGGCGATAACGCGTAATACCTTTTTACTTTGCTAATTTAAAATTTGCGGAAAGATTGTTAACTCCCCAACACTCAAGACTTCTTCAGGAAGATTCAGAAAGTGGCCAAGTGCTGCAGCGAATGCACCTGGTCTTCAGAGTTAGATCTGGGCTGCGATCCCAGCTCAGCCGCCAGCTAGCTGTGCTATTTGAGACAATTTATTTTACATCCCTGTGCCTCAGTTTCCTCATCTGTAAGAGGGAGCTAATTATGACAGCCCTCTCTACAATTGCTGAGAGGATGAAATGACGCAACATATAAAGTACCCAGCAAAGAGTAAATGCTTGATATACATTAGCTTGCTTCTTCTTTGCCCAAGCCCTGTGTGTAGAAAATAAGCACCAACATTAGTAGTTATTACATTGTAGGTATGTGCTAAGCAGTGTATATGAATAATCTCATTTTAATCCTCAAAATGCTGTAAGTTAGATACTATTAGTAGATTTAGCCATACGAAGTTTGTTGGTTTTGTAGGCCAAAAATGGTTGAACATCAGCAATTTCACATGTTCAACCTAACAACTTCCATTCTATTGATGAGGCAGCCGGGGCTCAGGGATGTTGACACGCTCAGATCAGGCACATCAGCCAGTAGTGGAGCCAAGGAAGTCTCCTGGCAGTTGCCACTGGAACCTGTCAGCTTAGTTAGGCTTCATAGGGAAGCACAGAGGGTCCATTAGAAGCCCCCGGGGAACAAAGGACAACCATCACCGGTCCTGTTTACATAGAGCAATCCCAATTCCAACCTGATCGCACTAGAAATACTTGGTCAGACCCAGTCAGAGTTCTGGAAAAACCCAGTGTAAGGGCCAAAAGAAGGCTCTGCGTTGGGCGGGGGATAAGTGTGGCACTTAGACTCTGCACAGCAAGTCTTGAGGGTTGCTAGCCTCTTTGGGGTTCCTAGGACCAACACTTCACATTCTGCTGCTTAGCCAGCCTCTCAGATGGCTACCCTCCCCACTGGAAGGCCCCAGACAGCCATGAACCAATAGCCACAATTCACCCCATGTCCAGCCGCCAATGGGCTCCCTGCAAAGTACAATATTGACTTGACTACTACTGCCGTGGTTCCTCCAGAGTGCTGTGCTAGAGAAAAGCCCATGGCCCACCATGTGCCCCACTGAGATCCTATTTGTCACAGACAAGATGCCGACAAATGCCAGCCACGATTAAGGCATGCAAATTCAGAGGGGAGCATCTTGGTCTGGGGAGCCCCAGGGCTCTGTTTCAGGCCTTACTCTTTGGCTCTGTCTCCTCTGTAAAATGGGGCCCTGAATTAAGGGCCTAGCTGGTTCCTCCATCACAAAAGGTATACTAGTCTTTACAAGCAGTTTTCAGACGATGCCCCTACTGACAAAATGCTTTTGTTCTAAGAGGAATGACGCGAGTAGTAAGATCCTCTTGTTTACAGTTATTGACCTTCCAGGCTGGTTTAACTCATGTCATTTTTGTCAAATAACTTTTTAAAAATTATGTTTCTTCTCCCTATACTGCTCTCGTTCCATTCTCCCCCACACATACAGAGCTAGGACTAAAGAAGAAAATAAAGGCATCTATATTCCTTTCTTCTTTCACCAGCATTGTTTTTTCAACTGGTTGAGACAGGCATGGGGACATTTCTTAGCAAGAATGAACGCCTTTGTCAGCTTCCACAGATGCACCGGAACTCAGTGTTGGGGAGGCCTGCGGGAGAACTGGAGTTTAAACAAGATGTGCACAGCCACAGAAGACCAGCCAGGCGGTTTCAACAGCCATCCCCTTTCTCTTGCCCACAGGGAAAACTGGTACAAACATTCTAGAGCAGTTTGGCAAAATCGATCGGGATTTTTAAAAGATTTGTATCCTTTGGAATGTATCCTAAGGAAACAGTTCAAAGTACAGAGGGAGCCATATGCACAAAGGTGCTCATAGTGTGAAAAATTAAAGCAAATTAAACATCCAGCAATAAGAGATCTGTTAAGTAAACTATCCCACATCTTCTTGATGGAATATAAAATATTCTACATCAATTACAAAAGAAGTCCATAAAATCTGGGACATGGGAAAATACTTTTGTTTTAACAGTAGGAAAATATCAAGATTCTAATCCAGTTATACATGGTGGATTAAACATACCCTCGCTCTTGACATCTCATTAAATTGACAGTAAAGGGAGAGACATAAAATTCCAAATCCAAAGTGGTCTGTGACACCAGAAGATAAGAGATTTCAACAGATATCTGGATTCTGGAAAGCCATTATAAGCAATAATGACTCAGCAGAGTGGAGAAAGCTACAAAGTTAAACACTTGCAGAAGGGAGACCAATGAGAAACAAATTGATTTGTCTTAAAGAATTCCTGAGAGGCTCAGGGGTCACAGGTTCCAAGTGTGTGAAAGTCCGTGGCTTGGTGCAGAGCTGAAGGCAGTGCAGGGGTTGAAAGTCTACATTCTGAGCAGTTGCGCTCCCAGGCTCCTCCCCACCCTCCACAGCTTCCACGTGGTGTCAGAACTCAACCGGAACTTGAGAAAGTACAAGACAATGGAAACATGTCTGCAAAATGCAGAGAGGAACATTATTTCCAACACAGAATTCTCTACTCAGCCCAATTGTAAATCAAGTGTGACGGTGGAATAAATACATTCAGACATGCAACGAATTAACCTCCCGTTGCACCTTTTCTTAGGAAGTTACTATAGCAAGGGTGATTGTCTGACCCAAAGAGAGCCAACCCTGTTCCCTGTGGGAAATTTGTTAATTGAGACAGAGGAAGCCAGACAGCTGGACTGCTTTCTTGAATAACAGGAATGTAAATGTGGAGCTGTGGGCATGAAGGGCAGACAGTCAGTCTGGAGAGAGAGAGAGATTGAGAGAGAGAGAGAGAGAGAGAGAGAGAGAGAGAGAGACAGGAGAGAGAGCTGCCAGCTGAAGAGCAGCCAGACAGGCAGGGGAAGCCAACTGAAACCACGAAGTCTCAGTAAAAACAGGCCAACAGATATGAGTTCCCGGATGGCCCTCCCTAAGGTCTTGAATTCTTCATCATTTTTAGGAGAAAGCTTCTTTTTCTGATAACGCTTGAGCTTGGTTGGTTTCTGTCACTTACAACCAAAAGAATTGATTTTGGGGGGACTTCAGCATCTATTCCTGTCCCCCAAGAGCTCCCAATTTCCTTTGAGAGAGTACCTCTCCTCACAGCATACAGTCCCACTTTATGGTAAACACAGGAGGTCTGTGTTTCCTTGGGAAGGGGGAGGAGCCTCTCTGGAGGTCCCTTTGCTGGAAACTTCCTCCTCCTGCCCTGGTTCGGCCAGAGAATGGACACTTGACCAATGAGACTCTCTCCTGTGACTAAATCCTGAGCAGAAACAAGGAAGGAGGCAGGGTTGGAGTTCATTCAGCTGACCAGCAGTGACAGCCAGGGAGCCGAGAAGGGCTGGCGGCTCCCAATGCTTCCTGTCAGTTATTTCCGGCTGTTTTCATCCTTATTTCCATCCATACATACTCTTCTTTCTTCAAGCTCCAGTCCTTGTTTAAGTTAGTCCCGTTAGCCTGTTGCATGCAGCCCAGGAAACTTGACTGACCCTGGGAGAAGGCATCAAGTAGAGACTGGACAGCCGTGTGGACCCCCTGCAGCTCCAGTGGCCTTCCTTTGTCTTGGGGACAACGAGAGACGATGCCCTCATTTTCAATAGTAGCTGTGTGAGGGAGTCCGGTTTGGTTCAGCAGGCAGTGGGGTCAGATTCTCTGAGCAGGAGCTTAGAGAGATTTCTGATTTTAAAATAAAAATAATAAGGTGGGAAAATGAATTTGGTGGATATAGTCTTTCGCATCAGGGGGTTCGTGGTGATTAAAAATAATAAAGAGAGCTCTTGGCAATGAATAGTTTACAGTAGGTTAGTCCGAGCAAACTTACTGAGAAATTAGGACTTGGTTTTGCTTCCTGTGCTGCATCTCTCTCACCTCCCTTCCCACCCCACCAGCTTCACCAGCTTCACCCCTTCACCTTCACCTTTCTCCCCCGAACCTTGCGCTAGGCAGACACCCTTCTCTCAGGGCTCATCTTCATAGAATGCCCCTTGTGGAAGAGGTGGGACTTTATGCCTAAAAGTTACACAGGCTTTCCAGCCCCCGGCCCTCCTCTCCTCTCAGTTCACCCTCACCTATGAATCTTCTGGAAGGGTCACCCTGAGGACAAGCAGTTTACTAACTCAAGGGAGAAATGGGATCTCGCATCCTGGGTCTCAATGAAATTTATGAGTCATGGGTATCATAGGGCCCAGTTTTCATTTGATTTCATTCACCACTTCCTTTCTTCATATTAATTTCTCCCAACAGCCCACTTATCTTCCCTCTTGGAGACCTGCCCACCATTCTTTCCCTGATAGGGGGCATCTCTAACAAGCTAAAGCACTCAACGTTCTGATGGCTTTGGAGTTGGCTCACTCAAGCACTCACAAGTTACTCTCTGTGGCTAATCAAATTTCAAAACAACCTCCCCCCAGAGATTTGGAGGAGCTTGGTGACAGCAAGACATTGGCCACAGAGCCATCAGAACAGGCCATGCTTTTTTCTGATGGCTGACAGCGAGGTCAGTTTCTGTCGTGCTGTTCTCCTAGTGGCAGTGGGCAGTGGTTTTTCCTGAGAAGCACTGCTCTGTGGTTACTGAGGCTTGGAGTTTTTATTTTTTTCCTTCGTCTTCTTTTCTTTTGAAGGCAAAGAGATGTTCATTCCAAGGGTCAGCTGGGTGGTGGTTAATTTTTTTTTTTTTTAATGACAAAATGAATCATAGCAGTGGTTAAAGGGAAGAGACTGCCTCTCTTCTGAACTACTCTCAGTTGTTCCGAGAGAATCTTGGACAAGTCACAGCCACTCTGAACTTCTGTTTCCTCTTCTGAAATATGAGAAAATTGGGTTAAATGGTGCCTAAGGTTCTTGAACCAGAGGTGATTCAATTTTTTACCATACCTTATTGCCTAAACGACATTTCTATGCTTGTTACTTTATTTGATGTTCACAACACAGTTCATGCTCTGGGCTCCTCCAAGTCCTCTGATTTCCACCGAGGCCGAGCCCCACCCTACTGTCCTCTCCCAGACCTCAGTGCGCGTGGTGGTTCCCACCACCTCCACCCCCACACCCTGCCTGCTGTCACCAGGAACACAGCGCCTGTGGGGAGTTTGGCTGGCCACAGGGCCTCCACTACCCTCCTGTCTGCCTGCCAAATACAGGCTCTTGACTCGGGACTTAGCTCAGCTGGCTGTTCTTCCAGATGTGGCCCTCCAAAAGTGAGCGCTTCCTTTCCCCACTCCCTCGACACTTTGAATAAACCTCTGCGGGGGCCCGCATGTTCTCACATGGCCATCACAGGTCCACAGGGCGGCCCTCCTTTCAACTGGCAGCTCTGTGAGGCTGTATTGTATTCTTCTTAGTATCTTCAGTGCCTGGACCATGGATGGCTCAGCGACCTTGAGAAAGAGATGGGGGAAGGGAGGGAGGGAAGAAGGGAGGGAGGACAAACTTGACTTACTGATAGGAACACATCGGACCCATTCGCACTAAATTCAGCTCCACCATTGATCAACGTGTGAGCCAATCCTCCCTAAGCCTCTGTTTTCTAACCTACAAAATGGGGACAATGATAGTACAGAGCTCATCTGGATTATAGGGGATAAACCATGGAAAGAGCTTAGCACATCACACACAGTAACCGGGAACTATTGTTATTATTACTGGGGAATTCCCTGTGAGGTTCTTCCCTGAGTTCACAAGAAAGCCCCAGGGTCTCCACACCGTTTGCAGGAAGCACCCAGGGGAGCTGGCATCTGCCTTCCCTGCCCTCCCTTCTCCAGCCCAGTTGGAAAACCCCTTGTCAGGTCTCCCCAGACACAGCCAAGCTGTTTTCCTTTCCCTTGTTGACACAAGGAAAACCTGGCTGCTGGGCCCTGGGCTGGGCCTCCCACTCTAAGTGCAAACACTGGGCTGTGTATTTTGGGCCCCTCTGAAGGGCTGTTTCTGATGAAATACCAGGTTTTGAAATACTTCACCGCTTGTTTGCATTCGGAAGCCCATACAAGCTCAGGTCTCACAAGGCCTGTGTTCAGAGAGGCGGGAGGCTCTGTGTGGTTACAGAATCAGGCCCCAGTGGGGGAATGCAACAGCCCCCTGCATTTTCGGCTGGGCCTGATGGATGTGGAAGAATCCACATTTTTCCTGGGGAGGGCAGACAAAGGCACACAGACACACTCCGAGGGAGCAGTAAGGCAAGTCACGTGCATGGACAGATTCAGACCAAAGGCTCGAAGGCTTGGACCAAGGGTTGCAGTGAAAATTGAGCCTCCGAAGTGCTGTTTGCAGAAGCGCTGGGCCCAGCGCTTCTTCCAGTCAGTCTTCTCTCCTCCACTCCTATCGCCCACACCCACCTCCCCACCCACAGGAATATATAAAATCCTCCTGCCGAAAGCCAGTTTGAGAAGAACAGATGTTGATTTGAACTGTGTAGCTCTAAGAAGGAGCCAACTAGCCCAATAGCCCGGGGCAGAACTTGAGGGGTTGGAGAGGGAGTCAGGGAGGACTTGATGGAGACTCCGAAGGTTTGGGCTGGTCCCCTAGGAGGATGAGCCACCCTGTCTTGGGTGGACATTGGGCTAGATATTTCAAAGGCCTTGTTTATTTTAAACTTTTTGAGAGGGGTGGTGTCATTTCCATTTCACAGATAAAAAATCTGATGCCTGAACAGATTGGGCTTCTTTCCCAAGGGCCAGGACCCTGATGAAAGCTCCCGTGATAGGAAGCAGTGACCTCCCTTACATGCAGAGGCTCTGGGAAGTGTTTGCTGAAAGGAAGTAGGGTCAGAGCTGGCAGAGAGGAGAATGTGGAGGAAGTTGGCACATGAGCATCAAGGTGAGATGTTTGGGATAGAGGCTGGTGAGAAGCCCAGTTTGGCAGAAGAGAAAGGAGACTGGGTACATGAGGACAGACAGAGGGAGGAGCTGACCAAGGAAGGGCCGACATCTCCCCTTCCATCTGGGGTGCCCAGCCAGGGGCTCTCCACCAAATAGACAGCAGCAAATACTGACTAAGCACCCTGAGTGTGCCCAGTGCCTGGGGGAACCCTTACGAAGCAGACAAAAGGCAGAGAAGTGAATTGATTTATTTATACAATCGTTTCATGAGCCCTTCACAATGAAAACAGATTTCCAAAGCTTATGTCCTAGAGCTCACATGCATTTTTCACAGAAAGGACCCTTTTTTCAGGCCTCCAGTGGAAGCCTGTTTACTCTCAGTTTGTATATAGTCCCAATAAGCTACAGACCCGGATTCCCGGCCCAGGGGAAAATTTGAAGCTCAGGTTCAGAATGGCGTGGCAAGGACAGAGAGAAGCTGTTCCTGTAAACCAGCTGTGAATAAGGGGATGCCCAACCAAAGCAAGGTGAACAAAAGTGCTCCAAATGCAGAGCAGGCAAAGACCATCTTACAAAGGAGGCTTTGGACAAGACGGAGATGAGCATTTTGACTCTGCTGGTTCGCTCAGTGAGAGTGGGAAAGTTTCTGCTACTCTGAGGCTAGTTTCTCCATCTGAAAATCAGGTTGAAGACCACCCACAGGATTTAAAGGACATGGGGTATATGAGTCACCAGCTGAGCACCTGACTTTGGAGCAGTCACTTGAATCATGATTGTTGTGTTTCGTGTTAATTTTTATTATCTGAGGAAACTCAACACATCCCAGAACAGTAGTTCTCAAACTTGTTTACACATTGGAATCATCTGGGGAGCTTTAATAAACACTCATGCCTGGCTCTACCTTCCAGAGATTCTGAAAAAAAAAATGGCCTGAGTTTGGACCTGGGCATTGGGACTTTTTAAGCTGTCCAGACGATTCTAATATGCAGCCAGGGCTGAGAACCCAGCCGTAGAAGAGATCGCAATCGAGCCCAACCCAGAAACAGACGTGGAGGCTCCTAACCATCAGAGTTGCCGAGAAGGGGCTAAATCGCCATCTGGGTACCCAGCCTCTGAAAGCAGACGAATACATTAGAGAGCTTGCTGTCAAAGCGGTTAATTTCTTTTAAGCCTTGGCTCTTAGGGGAATAAAGTTCAATTATCTGGAAAACTCACTTATGTGGAACTCCTCACTCCCTAATGACACTGGTTAAATGAGGTGTTACGATTTTACAGATTCTCGAATTAGAGTCTTTGTGATTCTCCCCAAACCCCTCCCCCGCCCAAACAAAATTATCCAGAGGCTTGGATTTGAAGTACACCCCCACTGCCCCGGCTGCCCAGGCAGCTGGGCCCTGCTTACGCCCCGTCTTGCGGAAGAGCTCCCTGGTTTCATGAGAAGACTTTTTGTTTCGCGCCACGGCCTCTCCCATGTTGCCTTGGCTCCTTGGGGCCATGTAACCCATTTCCTCATGAAACAGCAAGTGTCCTCTTGTCTCACATCCAATAACTACATCCTGACCCAGTGAGAGAATCACTCTCAACACACATTCTGCAGAGCACATGGTTCCATGTGAATATTTTGAATGGTTGATTTTAAAAAGAATCAAAATAAAGGATTTGTTTCATTTGTTTTGTTAGCCCATTTCTAACCGGAGGTGAGAGAAGAAAACAAAAGTTGCTTTGATTATTAAAATCTTATTTCGTCATAAGCAAAACCCAGAGATGCAACATTTATCAATGAGTCTTCCTGACCCAAATAAAGGAAAGAGAATGGAAAAAGGGTACGTGTCCCAGGAGCCATTGCAACTGTCATTAGATGGTTACTTATTTGTTTATTTAATACCTGTCTTCCTCCCACTGGAAAAGAAGCTCGAAGAGAGAAGGGACTTTGTCCATTTTGTTTATCGTATCTCTAGGACCTACAACAGTGCCTTGCCGGTAGTAAGCATGCCATAAAGATTTGTGGAATA
The DNA here is from genome assembly GCF_902729225.1 of Pteropus medius. Taxonomy (NCBI): domain Eukaryota; kingdom Metazoa; phylum Chordata; class Mammalia; order Chiroptera; family Pteropodidae; genus Pteropus; species Pteropus medius. The sequence goes on from NW_024354911.1 coordinate 6,691,493, forward strand.
AGATGATCCTTAAATGGGTCCTAGTTTTTGTAAGTTTGGGATCAAAGTTCTAGGAGACACTAGTTATGTGTGGGATGAGTTTGCTGGGGCTGCCGTAACAAAGTACTGTAAACTGAGTGGCTCTAAACAGAAATTCGTCATCTCAGTTTTGGAGTCTAGAAGTTTGAGATCAAGGTGTCAGCAGGGTTGGTGCCTTCTGAAGGCTGTGAGGGAGAATCTGTTCCTGCCTTGCCTCGAGCTTTTGAAAATTTTCTGGCAACCTTTTGTGTTCCTTGGCTTATAGGAGCATCATCTATTTTTGGCTTCATCTTAACAAAGCACTGTCCTTGTGTCCATGTCTGTGTCCAAATGTCACCTTTTTATAACGACAGTAGTCATATAGTGTTAGGACTCACCCTAATGACCTTAATTTTACTTAATTATCTAGATAAAGGCCCTGTTTCCAATAAGTCATATTCTGAGGTGCTGAGGACCTCAACACACAAATCGGAGGGGCCTGACCTGTAACACCAACTGATTAATCATTAATTAATTTAGTTAATTAAATAAATAAATTCCTATCACCATATTCTACTAGGCACTTTGTTAAATACTGGGACACTATCAAGGTGACATAGAGAAAGTGGCAGAAATAGAAATTGAAGTCATCCATGGACGGGAGCAGGGCATGAGAGCACGGCTCACAACATGGCCCAGGGCTCCACTAAGGTGAGTGATTCATTCTGTGGAGGGGACCAAGGAGTCTTTGTGGAAAAGGTGACATTTGAGCTAGGACTTTGCAAGATAAATGGTGTCCCCAGGTAGAGAAGGAAGGAAGGCTGATGGCCAACAGGAACAAAGGCGGGACGGTGCTGGGCATTTGAAGGGCACCTTGAACGCCTCAGTGATGTAATCGACATTCAGGGATGTCATCGACATGAAAGCATGAAGCAAGAGAGATGCCTGCAATGAGGACAGACCTGAGAGGCTTGTATGAGTATTTGCCATCGGCCAAGGGGAGCCAAGGCAAGAAGTGGAGGAGGGAAGAGGGTTAGGAAGACCACACTTCCAGTGGTTCAAGAGGAGGAATGCAAAGAGCAACTCCCTAAAAGCCCAGTCGGAACTGTTGGGGTTGCCTGAGTGGGAATAAAGGAGCCACAGACTCCAGGCTTCCCCAGATACAGCCAGGACGGGCAGAAGGTGAGGCAGAGGTGGGGGCTGTGGACAGCAGGAGTACCACATCTCAAGTTCTGGGGGCGTAAACAGAGAAGACGGAATGAACGGAGGCCCTGAGTTAGGTGGTGGAGGAGGAAAGCTGAGGCTAGGGCACTCCAGGTAGGTATGGCAAGGCAGGAAGCATTCGGGACAGAGATCAGGGCTGAAAATTGAGATGGAAGAAGAGAACATGACAAAAGATAAGGTCACCTGGAGGAGAATAGTGTGCATTTGGAGGGAAGGCGTGAGTACAAAGCCCAGGGGCCTTTGTGTTGGTGAGTCTCAGTGGAGGCTACACCTGGGCTCCATCTGGAGAGCTTGGCAGTCAGACAAAAGAGCCAAGAAGAGCCTGATTCGACCAGGTGGGAGTGGGAACTAGCATCAGTATTTTCTAAAACAATAGTTCTCAAACTTGGCTGCACTTTGGAATCACCTGGGGAGCTTCAAAAACTACTGATGCTCAGGCTGCACATCCAGAGATGCTGATTTAATTGTTCTGGGGGACAACTTGGGCACCTGGAGTTTTCAACACTTCCTAAGGGAGTCTGATGCACAGTCCAGAATGAGAGCTGCTGCTCTGCGGGGTGGCGGTGGCACAGCCTGCAAGAAGGAGGACCGAGAGACCCTCACAATGCTGGAAGTCCAGGGAAGCCCAGGGGTCAAGTACTGTGGGGAGGTCAGAAGAGGTGGCACTAAGTGTGCGAGAGCCAGCTTCCACTGGCTTTTGAGAGCCGTTTATATGCATTTCTTCCCAGCTCTGTGCTCAGCGGCTTGCCGTTGGTATCTTGAAATTGACCACAGTCAGAAGATGGATACTATGGACATGGAAAAATGCTACCAGTCAGGGTGCAAATCAATCCCCACTCCTCGCCAGTTGTTAAACATTTACCAGCACACCACTGCCTTTAGGAGTGGCCACGGTTCAAGGTCAGAGATTTAATCCATTCATCTTCCATTCCAGGACACGCCACCTCCCGAGAGCACCTAATCTCCAGGCTGAAAAAGTGTCTTCTGTGCCCTCCGCGCCTGGGGCCTTCGCTCTTCATTTGTCATAGCAGCTTTTCTGCCTCCATCATCTGCTGCCCACAGCAGCCCACAGCGGCAAACACTGGCTGACTCCTGCTCTGCGTGGGCCTGGAGGAGCCACATTAGACTGTAAGCGTGGCCTCAGCCTCTGAGGACCCCATCTCACTGCAGAGGCCCCAAGGATGAAGAGCTAAATGAGCATGAAGGTGTGGATGACAGATTAAGTCAGAAATGAGAGACTCTCACAGCCCCGGTTGTCACATGGATGTGCCAACAACGTTGGGAGCCCTGAAGAAGGGCTAGGCTGGGCTGAGAGGAAGTTTAGCTTTGGCAGGTGGGTAGGAAGATATCAGCTTCTCAGTCATCCATGGTCATTCCACAAGGGGAGGTCTCGGGTCCATATTATTTTATTGCTCTAAAGACATTCCCACGTGGATTTATAACTCTTATCCTCTGGCCATTTTGGTATTTCCCTAGAGCCCCTGCTAGAAGCCCTTGCTGGACCCTCTGGGAAACGGTCAAGGAGCAGAGAGCCAGGCTCTTAGAAGTGCCTCTGATGAACTCCTGCCCAGTCCTCTCCAAATCTTTCCTCTTGGTCACCCACTACATTCAGCTTTGGTCAGCTATCCTCTCTCCTTGCAAACCCTTGGGCAATGGTGGATGAGCTCAGCTGTCAGCTCCAGCTGGCTTCCACGCAGATCCATTTGAAGCACCTGCACAGGAGAAATAAAGATTGATCCCATTTTCAGGGGTGGCATTAATAAATTAGACCGGGTTCAGGAGCAGGTGATCAAATTATACCCCAAAAGCCAAGTCAAAGGAGGGAGGGTGGAAGCCTGAGGACCAGGCATCATTGGGCACAGTAAGATTCTGACCCCAAGAGCTTACTTGGGAAGGTGACAGAGAGCCACCACTTTAACATGGAATCAGTCTTCTGTGTGGCAGTGGAGGGTAGAACTTGTCCACAGGGGGAGCATCCACGAGGCAACACAGCTCAATTCCAGAGGGTGCTTTGGTATTTAGAGCTGTCCAGCCTGCTGCCTGCACAAGCCTCTGAAGTTGGCAAAAACATGGGTCAGACTTGTCTCCACACCCTGGAAACTGGTCCAAGAGAGAGCGACCTTTTAAAATTGCCACTACTGACCCACGGGGCAGTTTCCCCTTCCCCCACATCACCTCAGACCACAGAGGCTAAAGGCCCCATTGGGTAATGGAAAGGTGGCACTTCCTATGTGTTTGCCTCCCTTCACGTTAGAACCTGGCCACACTTCTTTCTTCCAGTCCTGAGATGCAAGACGGCTGTGAAGCTGATCTCACAAACGCCTGCTGAAATGTATATGACCAATAACAGTGAGACCCTCTCAGCGACTAGGGCTGGAAAGGGATGTGAACCTGGACCGCTGCCTTCAGCTAAAAAGAAAAACTTACTAGGTGTAAAGTCAGGCACTGCCAGGCTGAATAATGGAAACTAATAATTACAGACCTCAGTGTCAAGTCCTGTGCTAGGGCTGGACCTCTTTGCTATTTGACTTACTATTACTACTTAGAAGGCCATTAAATATTCCCATAAACCTACCTGGTGGCGGAGTCAGGCCTGATGTTGAGGTGGGAAGATTAATCTCTTAAAATATACATTTCTGTACTCTCTCTCCACGGAATAGCATTTTACATTATTAAGCAGAACACCACACCTGAGCAGATCTTGCAGACAGATGAGATAGAGGGTAAACTCAGCCCCATTGTGGAAGTATCCCTTGGGTCACACAAAGATCCAGGGCCTCTGTAGGTAGCATCTTCCTTAGTGTTTGTTTTCAGATCATTAAATACTTAACAGAGTGAGAGACTAAATGCTGAAGTGCTCCAAGCCACTGCTGATTGTGTATCAATCAGAAATTAAGACAAAACAAGTCTGAAATTGTAATGATCCTTTTTAAGGACAGGTCTGTGTCCACTTGATTTTTTTAATTTGCCTGGTAGGAAGCTAAACTAAAACATGTGGTTAAACATAGGACACCCCGGCGCCCTTGCCATTCCAATGTTTACAGGTGAGAAGCCCCAGGCTGTCAGAGAGTATGGGAGCACCCCAAAGTCACACAGCTACTGGTGTGTGCACGTAGAGGGCCAGGATTCCATCTGGGCAAACTGACTCCAAGCTGATAAGTGCAACCCCACCCCCTTTCCCCCATCTCATGAGTACAGGCAGAGAAATCCCAGTTCCTCTCACAGAGCAGGCAGAGACCCAGGCTCTGGGTCAAAGACAATGCAACACATAGTTACTGAGAACTTACTGTGTCCTGAGTTTGCACTGTTCTGTTCCACATATCATTTAATCATTACCGCCACCAAAGAGAAGGAGCTACCATTATGAATCCCTTTACTGATGAGAAAACTGAAACCCTAGGAGGGTGAATAATTCATCCAAGACACCTGATGGTAAGCACTCGGCCCAATTTACAAACACAGTCAGTTTGATTTCAGAATCCCCATGCTTAACCTCTGCCCCATGATCCCAGCTACTGGAAGGGGCGCCAGCCTCTCCTTGCTGCAGACTGTGCCCCAGCCCTCTCCTTGAGTTCCAACACATCACTCTGAAGGTGAAGAGATGACATTTGGTACCAGCCCTCTCTAACTGGCTCCAAGAGAAATCAGTGCTCCCTTGTGGTTCAGAAGTCAAAGGGTTAATTTTAACTCTGTTCCCCTTAACTCTATTCAAAGAAAAGGAAGCAGAGGCCTTATTTGGGGTAGGTCCTATGCCTAAGTCACTTGGACACTTAATTGCTTATTATTTAATTGCCGTATTGGGGAGCACAAAGTGATCTGCTGCAGAGTTATTAGCAAATTTCAGTTTTAAGGAAATAATTACTGAATTCTCCCTCTCTGGAATGAGCGATTCCTTCTAAGATGCTCAAAGACGTTAAACATGTTCACCAGGGCCACTAGCAGCTCTATAATATGCAAATAAAGTAACTCTGTAATTACCAATAAAATGCCTACTGAAGTGATACATTTTTACTCAGCAATGAGTTGGGGATGGGGGAGAAATGGCATCATTTGTTTTTAAGGATCTTTTAACCTTGTTAGTTAGCATCAAATTCTGTGCTGTTTTATGGTCATTTAAAAAGACAACGGAGCCAACAGGCCTCCCTGGGTGGGGAGAAGGCTCTTCTGGGGGTTCCTCTTCCAGCTAGCCTCTCTGTTCTGTGGGGGCCCAAATGTTTTACTCTGGGTGCTATGGAAGCACAGACACTCTGCACATATCTACAGTTGCTGAGAGTTTGGCTTTCAGTGGGGTTCAGGACTGATCCTCCGAGATGGATCCACAGAGAGTGACATCTCATCTAAGAGCAGCCGCCAGAATGGTTCTTCGGGAGCCTAAGCATGACCGTGCTGCTCCTCTGTTTTCAAAGCCTTCTCTTGTACTCCAGAGATAACGGCATAAAGATCTAACCCTTTGTCTGGCTCTCAAGGCCTTTCACAATCAGTTAGTCAGGGCTCTGGGCACCGTGAGGGGCTCCAGCTACCTCTTCTCCAGGCTCATCCATGGTTCCCCATGCAATTTTGATTTCTTCATCTGTAAAAAGCTGTATTGGTCAGCATAGGTGATGTTATGCAGCAATAACAAGCAAATCTCAGTGGCTTAAAACAATTAAAATTAATTTTTGCTCATCCTACATGTTCATCATGGATCAGCCTGAGTATCTTCTCATTGTACTCACTCAACAAAAAATAGGCTGATGAATATTACTCAACAATTAAATAAATAAATAAATAAATAAATAAATAAATAAATAAATAAATAAATAAATAAAATCTTGCCACTTGCATCAACATAGATGGACCTAGAGAGCAATATGCTAAAATGAAATAAGTGGAATCTAAAAACAAACTAACAAAACAAAAAACAAAAAAAAACACAAGTGAATGAATAATACAAAACAGAAACAGACCCATAGATATAGAGAACGAACTGATGTTCGCTAAAGCAGAGGGGGTGGGAGATGGGTGAAAAATAAACAAACAATTTTTCTTTAAAAAAGTCAGGCTGATGAAGCTGTCACCATCCAAACATTGCTGGCCTGTCACCATGTTGGAGGGAAAATGAAATGTTCTCCAGCGTGGAATATCACAGTACTTCCTTTCACAAGTCCTTGGTCAATACTGTTCACATGTACCCACCCAACCACAAGGGGCTCAGGAAGCAAAATTCTACTTGGTACTCAGAAGGAGAAGCAGAAATATATGGTGACAACGCTAATGACTACCATAAATAGATATTTAAAAAATTTTATGAGTTATCTCCCTCATAGGGTTGTTGTGGGAGCTAAGAGTGATCACGCTTGTAGAGAGCTCAGCACAGTGCCTGGTCCTTGCTAAGTGCTCAGACAGTGTCAACCACTGATAGTGCAAGATTATTGGATGAACATTCCAGTATAACCTTCTGTAACCACAACCAGTCCTCTCTCTCTCTCTCTCTGGATCCATATAAATTGTGATGATCAGTGCAAGACTTCAAAGAAAAGTAACAGTAGAACCCAGTTTTGAGGGAGATTGCAAATTCAAGAGACGACCCTCCGAAAGGAGGAAGGCACGAGCACAGGATGAGCTGGAAAGTAGGTTGCACATGCGGAGGACTGAGATGAACTTGACGGGAGTAGAGATTTTAGGGATAGTCCTACATTCAATAGGGGTGGCTCCTCAAAGAATAAGAAAAGGGGAATATTCGGAAGCCTGAGGTAACAGCAAAAATTCACAAATCAGAAAAAGTCCTTTGGTATACCCTGCATCTAATTCTTGGCTTGGAAACTGTCACTGGGAAACAAGGTTAGGTTATTAGAAACCTTAATCTGAAACCTAGATCCCAGCTGAGAACCTAGGCCTCCTGGCTCCAGGTTCAACGGTAACCACAACCAGTCCTCTCTCTCTCTCTCTCTGGATCCATATAAATTGTGATGATCAGTGCAAGACTTCAAAGAAAAGTAACAGTAGAACCCAGTTTTGAGGGAGATTGCAAATTCAAGAGACGACCCTCCGAAAGGAGGAAGGCTGCCTCTCCACTGCCCATGTAGTGGCTGACCTGGTTTCTTCTCATTGCCAAAGGTTCCATTATTTCCGGGTGACCACATTTACCCCAGGCAATGTCTTTCTCTTATATTTGCATTGGTAACTGCTCAAAGGCCCACCGAGGCCTTGGAAACGTGCCACCGACATCCTCTCACACTGGCCCAATTGTTTGTGGCAAATATCTCCCTTTTGAACTCTGGACCTTCTGGAGGAAATGGTTTCAATAGGAATAACTCCGAATTCTCCCAAGTCTTGCCATCTGGGTGTCTGGAACGGAGCTTCCAGGATATATGGTTCTTTTGAAGGAAACAAATTCAATTGGTAATTGTGTTCTCATTTAATACGCCCAAGGAATGCTCTTGTACTCTTGCCAGGGCATTTTTTTCTTCATTCGACAAACACTTATTGATTTCCTACCGTGCACTCAGCCCCGGCCTGGGTGGAAGGAGGAGAGGGTAGGGAGAGTGGACACTTATTAAAAATGACTTTGACCCAATATAATAAGGAGCATAATAGAAATAGGCACGAAGGACACTGGGAGCCCAGCGAGGGTGGCTAACTGCACCTGAGCAAGTCAACAAGTCTCCGAAAGGGGCAACCAGAGCCACCAGGCACTGAAGAAAATGGACCTGCAGAAATTTAGGGGGTCCTGCACTTACTCTACAATATTTCTGGACAAATTTGGGGTGAACATAAGAAAACAGGATTCCACCGAACATTTTAATGTGGACGTGTGCCTGCCAGGCACAGAGCTAGATGACTAAGGGATCCGAGGAAGACCGAGGCATCGTCCCTGCCCTCAGATTGCTCATTGCCTAGTCATGGAGATTTAGGCTCGGGTGCAGATAACTCTAGCACACATTGCCTTAGAAAGTCTTCTTGCAATCCTTCCAAGTGGAAAAAGCAAACTAGTCCCAGGGACTGGCAGATAGATGCCAGGGCAGGCTTCCTAGAAGTGGCAGGACTGGGTTTTTGGAGAGATCGAGGGTGGGGAGAAGAAGGAGGGGGCTGTGGTACTAACAGGCAGGGCGACAACAGAGCCAAGTCATAGGCATGACCGCACACACG